>NC_057799.1:216390049-216414763 GCF_018294505.1 Triticum aestivum
GGGGGGGGGGGGCGCCAATGGCTTGAAAAGCCGTCCCTCGAAGACGTCGGCCTTCTGGGGTCGCGCCGGGACGCCCTGTTGGCGATATCATCGACGTGCTGCATTTCCAAGCCCAAGAATCGTTTTTCAATCTTGCGTACCTCTTCTAAGTATGACTCCATGTGCTCGTCCTTAGGCTTGTATTCCTTGTTGGAGAAGTTGACGAGGAGCTAAGAATCGCCCTTGATGGTGAGACGCTTGACCACCAGGGCCGCCACGGCCCTGAGGCCAGCAATCAGGCCCTCGTACGCCGCGATGTTGTTGGATACCTTCTTGCCATGCTGAAAGTAGAGCTGCATGGCGTAGTACACCTTGTCCTGGGTCGGCGAGATGAGTACGGCTCCAGCCCTAGCCTATGAACGCGCCATCAAAGTACATGACCCAGCCAGTGGGCACCTCGTCTCTGGGCGCGAGGGAGCGTTATTCACCCATCCCCTGGCCAGGGGCGTCAGTCCATTCCGCCACAAAGTAAGCGAGGGTCGCGGCTTGATGACCCTTGTAGTGCTGAACTCCAGCTGGATCGCCTGCAGCTCAATGTTCTATTCGGCAACCCTCCCCACGGCATTGGGGCTACGGAGCACCTTCTCCAGGGGGTACATGGAGACAACCTTTATCGGATGGCCTTGGAAGTAGTGTCGCAGTTTCTTGGAGGCAACGAGGAGCGCGAGGAGGAGCTTCTATGGCATGAGGTATCGTACGCGTGCGTCACGCAACATCGTGTTGACGAAGTACACGGGGTGCTCGATGGGAGAAGGGGTGTCAACTATGTCCAGCCCTGCTTGAGGGAGGGGGGCTCGGGAGCCTTGCCAACCGATGGGGTAGCCGAGGCCTAAGGAGCGCCATCCTGAGGTGGCAATGGCGCGGCTGTACGTGGGGTGCTACGCCATGCACCCGCGCCTGCGCGCTCTTCCTGAACCGCCACGAGCGCTGCGCTAGCTGAGTGGGGTGTGGCGGCCAGGTAAAGCACCAGGGGCTCGAGAGGACGAGGCGCCACCATCACCGGCGGGCTGGTGAGATGCCTCTTGAGGTGTTGAAAGGCCGCCTCGGCCTCCGGAGTCCATTCAAACAGGCCCTTCTTTTTCATCAGTTTGAAGAACGGGAGGGCGCGTTCACCGAGCTTGGAGATGAAACGCCCCAACAAAGTTACGCAGCCCGCGAGCTTCTGCATCTCCTTGAGGTTCTATGGCGAGCTCATCCTTTATATTGCTTTTGACCTTCTCTGAGTTAGCCTCGATCCCTCTGTGCGACACCAGGAAACCCAGCAGCTTGCCGGACGGGACACCGAACACGCTCTTCTCCGGATTGAGCCGCAGGTTTACCTTGCGCAGGTTGGCGAACATTTCTTCCAGATCTTTGACAAGGTTCCTTGCTTCCCGTGACTTGACCACTATGTCATCGACGTATGCCTCAGCATTCCTCCCGAGCTGCCGACCCAGGGCGATGTGCATCAAGCGCTGGAAGGTTGCGCCGGCATTGCGCAGCCTGAAAGGCATGTAGGTGTAGCAGTACACCCCGCACGGGAGAGGAAGGCTGTCTTCTTGACGTCCTGCACCGCCATCTTGATATGGTGGTAGCCCGAGAAGGCATCCAGGAAGCACAGCAAGTCGCACTCAGCGTGGAGTCAACGATTTGATCACTACTCGAAAGAGGGAATGGGTCCTGAGGGCACGCCTTGTTGAGGTTCGTGAAGTCGACGCACACGTGCTCCTTCCCGCACTTCTTGGGGCAATGACCGGGTTGGCCAGCCAATCTGGGTGCCGTACCTCCCGAATCATGCCACTTCTTGTAGCTTGCGGACCTCCTGGACGATGAACGATTGCTTCTCCAGGGCTTGCTGCTGCGCCTTCTGCTTCAATGGGCATGCGACGGGGCACACCATCAGATGGTATTCGATCACATCTCGCGGGACGCCGACCAAGTCTGTCGCTTCCCACGCATACACATCCTTGTTTGCTCGGAGGAAGCCGACCATCACCTCTTCGTGATCAAGGGGGGGGATGAGCCCCCGTCGTCGACTGGCACATGCTTCGTATTGGCCCGATCCTGGGAGAAAAATTGCTTCTTCTTCGCGGGTGCGGCTTCTGGGATCTCTGGAGTGTCTTTAGCGCCAGGTTGTGTGGCTGCTGCGACCTTGAAAGTGAGCTTGAGGGCCAGGAGTGCATCCTTGGTGTCCCCCGCCACGGTGATGATGCCACTACTTCCTGGCATCTTTATGACATTGTAGCCGGGGTCCATCGCTGCCATGAACTAGGCAAGGGCCGGATACCCAAGGATGGTGTTGTGCGAGAGGCCGATGCGGGCGACTCGAAGTTGATAAGCTCGGTGTGGTAGTTGTAGCACGTGCCGAAGGTGACCGGGAGGCGGATCTGCCCTAGGGGAATGGTGGAGCCGTCGACCACCCCTGAGAAGAGCCTGCTAGGTAGGAGCTGGTCGTAGGGCACTTGAAGCAGGTCAAAGGCTTCCACGGAGAGGACGTTAAGGCCAGCACCGCCATTGATGAGGGTCCTGGTGACCGCGACGTTGCTGATGGTGGGTGTGCACAACATCGGGAGTGCACTGACGCCTGCCGTGGTCTCGGGGCGATCCCTGGAGTCAAAGGTGATGGCGGTCTCGGGCACAACGCGGCTCGGACGAGCCCCCTGCCGCGGCTGAGTGGCTCCCAGCTAACGGAGGAGTTGCTTGACATGGCGGCCTGAGGCCGGCGCCTACGACCCGCCGAGGATGGCCGCAAATTCATGGGGCATCGGGGCCACGAAATGGGCGATGAGCAGGCCGCACAACTCCTCCCAGGAAGCCACCGAAGACTCCGGCAGGCTGAGCAACCAGGAGCGCGACGCGCCCGCGAGGGCCATAGGGAGCAAGTTCGCCATGACCTTGTCGTCGCCACCCGCCGTCTAGATGGCCTGCGCGTACGCCCAGAGGAACTCTGCGGGGTCCGCCGCACCGTCATACCGCAGGGGCAACGCTGGCCTGAACTTCAACAGCCACCGCACCTGCTGCTGCGCGGGGAAAAGGCCCGAAGGCCCGCGACGCCTCCAAGTGTGCCCAGCGGCCTAGCGGGTGGGGCGGCGCCGGCCAAGGGAACCACGCATTGCGGGCAGAGTGCAGTTGGTGAAGAGGCAGAGCGTCGACACACCCCTACCTGGCGCACTAAATGTCAGATTCAGGGCTCCGCCGACCCAAGAAAGGTTCGAACTCTAGGGCGTGTGTGAAGAACTCAACCTATCCAGCCTTCCGTCCCATTGCCCCATGGCCTAGCTCGATTCACCCGAACAAGGAAGAAGATGAACACGACAGTTTACCTAGGTTCAGGCCACCTTGCGGTGTAAGATCCTACTCCTTCTTTGTCATGGATTGGCCTCACGAGGGGCTGAGGATGAACCAGTACAAGGGAAGAACAACCTCACGAGGTCTACGGGTGAGGGAATGAGTCGAATGGGGTCCGAACCGATCTACAGTGGTGGCTAACCTATACTTATAGTGGCCTTGGTCCTCTTCCCCCAAAACGTAGGCGGGAAGGGATCCCACAGTGTCCAATTTGAAAGGGAACAAGTAGTACATCTTATCCCGATGAAAGGTGGTCTTCGCCTGCAAAGCTTCTGGTCGTGATGCAGCGGTGGGCTCGGCGATGACATCCGTCCTGCTGTCCTGGCGGTCTTGGTCTCGTTGCACCGGAATGGAAACCTTTGCCAGATTCCTCGGGAACCCACGCCTGTCCTTGCCTCCATAGCACCAAAGAGGAAACTGCCTCCTCTGCACCCGCTGGCGCCCGCCTGCTTTGGTCGTCATGGCTTGCGTCATGGTAGCCTCCTGAGGCTGGGTACCTACATAGAAATCTCCGCTCCTCAGGAGGCCGCCTGGGGAGGCCGCCCCCTCGGGTGGTCTTGGTGTCGTCCGCCTCGCGAGGCTTGGCCCCTCGCGAGGGTCTTGTCTTGGCGGTCTTGTAGATGGGCTGTACCGGGCCATCGATGAAGCCACGCTATGGGCCGCACGCAGGCAAGTCCCAAAACGCCGACACTCGCGAGGCAGCTCATCCACTGTACTAGTTCATCCACAACCTCCTCGTGAGTCCAATCCACCACAAAGCAGGAGTAGGGTTTTACACTGCAACCTGGCCAGAACCTGGGTAAATCTCTGTGTTCATCTTCTTCCCCGCTCGCACGAGCTTGATGAGGCCAAGCCATGAGGTGATGAGCTTGAGATAGGAGCTAAGGTAGATCTTCACACACACCCCAGAGTTTGAACTTTGTTTGGGTCCTCGGAGCCCCGATTCTGATAGGTACGGCCTGGAACCTTGTGATTGCCTCACGTCCCAAGAGGACGTGGATCCGCTATGGAAGGGCACAACAAAGGTTCGGATCTGTAGTTGTCGGGAGTACCGAACACTATGTCCAAGGTTATGCATCCGGAACAGCGCGCCTCCCTGCCAGGTATAATTCCTCGGAATGTGGCATGACTGTGCTTGATGCGAGATGTGTTGAGCTGCATTTTGTCAAGTGTGTCCTCGTAAATGAGGTTCAGGCCACTGCCCCCGTCCATCAGCACTTTAGTTAGCCTGAAGCCATCGATTATGGGGTCAAGGACTAGTGCGGCAGGCGCGTGGGTGGGGCGGGACCTTGGCTCGTCCTTCTGATCGAAGGTAAAAGGTGTGTCCTCCCATGGCTATGCGGCTGTCATCTAGTAGACTTGGCAGAGCTCTCTAAGGGCCCTTTTCCTTTGATTGTTTGAAGAGAACGTCTCATAAACTGTCAGGGCATTGTCGTCATGGAGTGGCATTGTTGATCATCTATCAGGGGGACGGTGTGAGACCAAGGATATTTTCGCCACTTTTGGCCACCTGCCTCACCACTCAACAAGCTCGAAGACCGTGAGTTGGATTTGCGTTCAGCAGTGTCGAGTGTATAGGGCATGGTTTTATCCAGCAATTCATCCAGGACCATTCTGGGTCTATTTTTCTTTTCGGTAGGCTCGTGCTCAGGCAACCATCTCGCATGTGTTCGCTTTGCTTGGGCTTTCCTGGCTGTGGGGCAAGGACTGACTCCTTGCGCATTTGCTGCAACCTCCAGGTGCTTTTCATGGCGCAAAATTTGCGTACCATGTCTGATAATTCAGCAAAGTTTTGCACACGGCGACGGGCGAGGGCATTTAGGATTCCCGCGTCCCGGCAGTTGAACAGAAAAGTTATTTCTTCATCTCGGCATTCTATTATCTTGTTTTTGACCAGGAGAAATCTGACCCGGTAATGCTGGACCGTTTCTTTGGGTTGCTGCTTGACGTACATCAGGTCCCATACGTCCGGTCTTCCCGCATCCGGGCAATATTCGGCATGGGAGGTGGGTGGGCGAATTTTTAGCATTCACGTCTGTTGTGAGTCCGGAGCGTCGGCAGCGGCGAACCGCACCTGGGCTATGTCCGGATCCAATCGCATAGTGTTCGGCCGCATACTTGTATGTGGCTGGGCCAACTCAGGGTTGGCTCCCGTATCACAAGTTGAGTCAGTACTCTTTTCCTAACGGGTGTCTGTCTCCAGGATAGAGACCCGGGTATATACTATCTTCAACTTCGGAGATCACGATCCCTCTACCATTTCTTTGATGGAAGCGATGAGGTGAGTGATCGGCGGGATGTGAATCTCTCTATTTTCAGGTTTAAGCCTGATCTGGTAATAGGCCGTAGGCCTGCTGATGGAGATTCCCATAGCGAGGAATCGATCCGACAGGTTGTTTACCGAAGAGATTCCCGTCGGGGCCATGGCTCCTGGTTATTTGGCGGGATGTTCTTCGGGTTCTTCGATGGGGTCCAGCTTTAAGGCCAGATCCCAGATTGCGTCGGCTCCCTTTGCATCTATGGAATCCAAGGTCAAGGCGTCAGGCTCAGCAGGTTCTTCAGGAGCAAGGCTTTGCCAAGGGCCGGCGCTGGACTCTAAGTTCTGGAGGCCGGCTTCGTGATCGGAGGTGAGGTTTTCAACCTCGTGCAAACGACCAGTGAGGTCGGCGCGTAAAGTGATGCTGCCGAACGTAAAGATCTGGCCAGGTCTGAAGATGTCCCTGGCACTGGCGGGGTTTCCAACGAATGGTTGGGCCATCGATCCTTTGGTGATCCTCAACGGAACTCTCAATGAAAGCACCAATGTTGGGGTCAAAACCGGTGGATCTCGGGTAGGGGGTCCCGAGCTGTGGATCTAGGATCAATGGGGAACAAGGGATGAAGAACATGGTTTTTAACTAGGTTCTGGCCCTCTCTAAGAGGTAAAACCCTATGTCCTGCTTGATTGTATTTGACGTGTATGGTATGGTTACAGAGTCGATCTACCTTGAGATCGGGCGAGCTAAATCCTAGGTTGATGGGGTATTGGATGTTGCTCTAACCCTAAATACTAACGCCCTCTGGTTTATATAGACACCAGTAGGGTTAGGGTTACATACGGTCGGTTACAATAAAGGAAATATCATGCTAAGTTTTTACTTGGAGGACAAACACCACGGCTCCGAAGATATTCTATCCGGCCACGGATCCGCGCTCTAGCTTGGCTCCATAGAATCCCATCAGTCAGGCCCATAAGCAATGGGCCGGGGGTCCGAGGACCCCTCAATCTGGGACTCCCTCAACGACGGCTGATGTCAGGAAGGCATACATAGTATTTTATAAAAGATTGAACCATTCATGACCTTTCCTCTTTTTTAAGCATTTTTTGTCCAGTTCAACTAAAATAAAATTCCATCACCACCTTGACAATTCGGTGACACTATACAAAAAGAAATGACTTACCATTACATCATGATGTCAGGTATGTAATCGACATGCAATAGAGACAAACATGCAGACCTCCTCCGATAACATAATGAACAATAATTTTAACAAAGGTGTGACTAGCTTTGCCGGCATAATTTGAATGAACTCTACACCCTTTGTTCCTTAATATAAGACGTTTTCGCAGTTAAATTTAAAGTATCGAAACGTCTAGAATTTAGAAAAATAGGTAGTACTTTTCTTGAGCACATATCTGTGAAAGCTTGCCACACCTTATATATGTCCATACGCTAATGCAACATGATTTGAATAGTACAAATATACACTAATCAAGTGGCTAGCGCAATAGTAGAGTAGTTTTTATTACGGGGTACAGTACAATGGTTTTACGGAACAGATTTCCATAAGCTAGCACTAGAAGATTTTTATAAGCATTAGCTATACAAAATTTAAAGGTAACAAGTTTCAGCATTGGTATATTGGCTGTGCAACAACATTAAACCAAATACAAAAGTCTGAAGGTAACTAGGATTATTAACTAATGACAGTATAAAAAAATTGCAAACCATGTACCTTCAAGGTAAATATCATTTCAAACTCGAGGGGACCTAAAAAATTGCTATCCCAATCTTGATAATTGATCAAACATAAAAACTTGATCAAACGAATCGAGAAAACACCAGGAGGAAGAGGTGCCCACTCCTGACCTTTCCTCTTCTCTTCATAATTTATTTGCAATTTAACTGAAATAAAATGCCATCACCGCCTTGCCATTTTGGTGACACTGTACAAAAAAATTGACTTATCATAACATCATGAAGTGAGGTATGTAATCTATAAGCACTAATAGTGCAAAAATCTGAAGGTAGTAACAATTTTCATCATTGGTATACTGGCTGTGCAACAGCATTAGAATGCCTTAGCTAGAAAATCTTTAATACATCCACAATCAACAGCTAACCCTGAAATAATCCAGTGACATTAAATGGCATTGTTTAAATTTGTCGGTGGTATTAGACTGAATGCCGCATTAGTTAAATGTGACATCACTTTAGCAGTAGCATTGCTTGATTTTACAGGTGGCACTATAGTAACAGGAAAAAAGTGGCAGTAAGAGCATGGGGAGGCCCATTCAAACAGTGGGTGCACCAGTACCATGTACCTCCACGTACGCATAGAGTGGTGAGGGAGGGATGGTTGCCCAGAACAAAAAATATCTAGGCAGCATATGTGTATTACGTCGCATTTTTGTTCTCTTTAGCAACCTTTTTCCTATGTGAGGACAACAAACCAATCGGCCTGGTCATTCTCTATTGCGTTGTCATGCCTTTCTACCCTTTTTCAACCAAGAGACAAGATACTCATTGCTTAGCTACTAATTTTCCCCTTTTCAACCAAGATGCCAGTTCGATAGCTAGTCTTTTGGCAGTACTTTCTCACTTTCTTTCCTTATTCAACCCAGACATGGATTAGTCTGCATGAAGTAGGGTTTCCTTTAATAGTGCAAATTAAGGTTTTCGTCTACGTGACCAGCAGAGTAGAGGATAGTAAATTGGGGAGATGGGGGAGTGGAAAAAGATCCACATGCAGCGACGTGGCAGATGGGGCAATAGGACAAGGGTATCGTTCGACAAGAGGTAGCATACCCGAGGGTCGGTGGGAAGTGGCTTCGCTCGTGGTTGTCGTCCTCCGCACACACTACGATAGCGAGCTTGGGGAGGGAGGCCATCCCGCTCCGGCGCTAGGTCTGCGAGGACGACCTTGCCATTAGTGTGTGACCTCACGTGGTTTTCTCATGGTGGTTCATCACCGACTTGGGTATAAATACCTGGCCTTACCTAGGAGGGTTTCTACATGCCCCCCACATCTTCCGTAGTCATCGGAGCAGTTCCTCATTGTTGCTCCTCTCAAACCCTTGGATAGCCATGGCTTCCTCCACCTGAAAGCTCGAGAAGGCAAAGGCCGCGAGCGGTGCATCTTCCTCCACGGCTGCGGTAGCCACCAAGGATAGGAAGCGTAGAGACTTGTTCCTCTCGATCGTTACGGAGGGCGTTCTCCGCGCATATGTGCGGGACCATAGGCTACCAGAAGCGCGCAACTCGTCCCCCCCCCCCGCGCGCGCGAGATCGAAGCGGGTGATCCTTACGTCCTATTTGGACGAGGGATTGGGCCTCCCGGTCGATACCTTCCTCCGGGAGGTGTTGGATTTCTTCCACGTGCAGCTGCACCATCTTCCACCAAACACCATTGCCCACCTCTCCGGCTTCATGACGTTGTGCGAGGTCTTCCTCGGTATCCCGCCAAACTGGGCCCTGTTCAAGCACTTCTTCTATGTCAACCCGCAGATGGTGTCGAAGGACAAGTACCAGACCCGCAGGGCACTCGGCATCTAGGCCAAGCGGACGCCATGCAACTTCAGGATGAGGTGGCCCGACTCGCTGAAGGGGTGGACCTCCACATGGTTCTACTGCGAGGAGCCATCGACTCCAGTCGGTGATGTGACCCTGTCACCATACTCCTCCGACCCGGTAGTGTGGTACCCCTCCTGGGGCATGAAGCTCACCCGGGCGAAGGCCGCACAGGCCACGATGTTGGAGAAGTGGGTAGTTGCCCTGTCGGTTGCCGAGCTCTCCAGCCAGGACATTGTGGCTGCGTGGGTGAGTCTGCGGATCCAGCCCCTCGGCCCACGGCCAAGGGATGTGGGATTACACGTGAGGCCGGGACCCTCGGCACATGACGCCCATCCGACTAGACGACATCACCTTCGAGGCCCGGATGAGGCGGATTACTCGGCCCCTAGGGCATGGACCGATTCGCCGGGAGGGCCCCGTTAGGCCCTATGAAGTAGGACACCCCCCTCCAATGGTAAGTTCTTACACTCAGCCTTGTTTCCATCATTCCAGTTGGCTCCCTGTGTGATTTTGCTTGTTTTGTGCTATAGTCCGATGATGATGGGGAAACTGACTTTCTTCTCAGTGGGGAGTCCTCCGACAGCGAGAGGGGAAGACGTCCCACTCGACGCTATAGGGCCTCATCCACTGCCTCGTTCGAGGAGGTGGAGAGGGCTGACTCGGGGGTGGAGGAGATTGCTCCCTTTCCTTCCCCCGCATGCCCCCAGAGAAGGCGACAGTGGGAGGAGGAGGCCGCCCGCACGGACGCGGAGCAGTCGGTCAAGCGCCCCCGGTAGGCCCCCATCATTGAGGCCCTCGAGACCTCGCTCAGCCAACCGCCGCGGCTGCCGCTTGAAAGTTATACAAAGTCCGACTTGGAAGTGGTTGACGATTGCTTGTTTATTGTTTTTGATTGATGAAGTCTATAGGGTTGTCCCTTTACTTGATTGTTGGGCGGCGGGGTGAGGTTTTGCGAGTTTCAGACTTGTGCAAGTTCACGGGTCTGTGATGCTATTACCTAAAAAAATATTCCCTCCGTTCCTAAATATAAGGTTTTTTAGAGATTTCACTACAAACTACGTATGCTTTTATATAGGCATGTATTAGAGTGTAGATTCACTCATTTTGCAACCTATGCCCCTGTTCCAAAATAGATGACCCACCTTTGTACTAAAGTTAGCACTCTCTCCATTCCCTTATACAAGGTCACTATCAAAAAAAATTGCATCAATACAAGGCCACCAACAGTAATCGAGACAAAAATTAATGATGTTTTCTCGTACTAGCAACTTTTTAATAATTACATGCATGTAGTCATAGTGACACTCAGCCACTTCCTTTCCATTTGTTCATTGCATGCTTGTGGTGTATTATGATTCCGGTTAACGAAAAGAAAAGTTGACTTGCAAAGCAGTCATTAAATTTTATCCCGCCATCCCGTCCGCAGCTGATTCAGTGGGGGTCTCCAACGCCCAATCCCTTGTTGTTGCCGTGGAGGAGGCCCCACTGGTTCCGCTGCCAGAAAAAATCTCAGAGGGGTGGGCACCGGTCTTGGACGCGCTACAGCTAGCGACAACGGAGATGATCGACAAGCCATCAGCTGATTCGATGGACCCGGGTCCCAGTATACAGGAGTCTGGTGCGGGTTTTTAGGGGGGCGACGTGACCGCACCACATGCATGCATGCAAGAGTCGTTGCATGGCGGCAATGCTACTGATACTGGTGCAATTTTCATACAGCGCCGCGAGGAGAATCTATCTGCGAAAGAAATCGCAGCGCTTGGGAACATCAAGGCGTTTTGCGCTGGGTTGCTTAAAAAGCTTGCCCCGCCGCTTCTCAAGGAGTTTGAAGGTCTGCGGGGGGTCAAATCAGGCCATGACCCGTTCACCCCACGCCGCACAACTCGGTCCGTCTGTGCAAGTAGGTCTAGGAAGACGAAGGCCTCGGCAGCTGAAACGGTGCTGCTTAGAACCTTGGGCCTGGACTGTGATGATCTGGAGGTCTCGGAAGATGCGCTAGGCAGCTCCGTACAGTCTTCGACTCACCACTCTAGGAGCCGCAGCTGAGGGCCATCGCGGCTATCTTCGGGAAGGCGATACCTCTCAACCTCGCAGAGGAGGCAGGGATGACATAGCCGATCTTGGCGCAGTAGGCACGTTGGTGCCGGTGGTGTTGGAGGCATTTTGTTCCGATGTCGTTCAACGCTTTGGAGTTAGTGTGTTGGAATGTTAGAGGCCTTAACAGTCCGGCCAAAAGGAAGGCGCTTAGGGGTTTTGTGGATTCCACTCGCGCGGCGATTGTTTTTATCCTAGAAACTAAACTTGAGGTTGTGGACACTTTTGTAATCTTGCAATGCATGGGGCCAAACTATGATGGTTTCACTTACTTACCAGCGTCGGACACTAGAGGCGGTATCTTTGTGGCATGGGACATCACACGGGTCCTCTTGTCAAATTATGTCAATGACTCCCATAGCATTTCGGCGTACGTCTCGCCCAAGGAGGGAGAGCCATGGTGGCTCACAGTAGTATATGGGCCTCAGGAAGATGAGCGCAAAATTAACTTCCTCAATGAGCTTTCGGAGCGTAGATACCTATGTCCAGGGCCATGGCTCGTCTTGGGAGATTTCAACCTCATCCTTTATGCGGCAGAAAAAAACAACTCTAACTTGGACAGGAGAATGATGGGGAAGTTCAAGCGCTTTGTGGATGATAACGCGCTCAAGGAGCTCTTTTTGCATGGACGCAAATTCACGTGGAGCAACGAAAGGGAGACGCCCACGCTCACAAAGATCGACCGTGCTTTTGTTTCCGTAGATTGGGAGCTAGACCACCCGGAGTGCTTGCTGCAAGCATTATCTACCGAGCACTCCGATCACTGCCCACTCCATCTTGCTCTTGAGGAGCACATGCATGCCAGAAGGAGGTTCCGTTTTGAAAAGTTATGGGTCAAAATGGATGGATTTTTGGATGTAGTCAAGGAGGCCTGGGTCTGCGATCCGGATATCACAGACCCGTTCTTGCGCTTAGACAGCATGCTACGAAACACAGCCCGAGCGCTTGCTACATGGGGGCAGAAGGAGATCGGGAACATAAAGTTGTAAATTGCTATTGCGAACATAGTCATCAAGCGGTTTGATTGCACTCAGGAGAGTCGTAGTCTGACGGAGGAGGAGAGATGGCTTAGACGAACCCTAAAACAGCTTGTACTTGGGTTGGCATCCCTAGAGAGGACTATTGCACGACAGAGGTCAAGAATTACATGGCTTCAAGAAGGGGATGCTAACACGCAGTTGTTCCACCTAGTAGCTAATGGGAGACGTATGAAAATCTACATTCCTTCCTTGACCATGGATGGGTGCATCATCACGGATCAGAAAGGCAAGGAGGAAGCCTTCTACAAATCTTACAAGGACCTACTAGGCAAGGATGGAGCCCGAGATTTCACACTTGATTTGGAGGGGCTTGGTGTCACGGCCATTGATCTTTCGGACCAAGATCGCGTGTTCACTGAAGATGAGATTTGGGCAGTTATCAAGGATATGCCTTCGGACAAAGCACCTAGGCTGGACGGGTTCATTGGCATTTTCTTTCAAAAAGTGTGGGAGATTATCAAGGTGGATCTAGTTGCTACGATTCACAAGTTTTTCCTTGGCAATGGAAGGGGATTTGGAAGGCTCAACCAAGCTTTGATCACTCTGATACCGAAGACACCGGAAGCATGCGCGGTGTTCGACTTCCGACCTATTTTCCTTGTGCACAGTATGCCCAAGATAGCTTCCAAGCTGTTGACTGCCATGCTAAGACCACGCATGGGAGAGCTTGTACAGACGAACCAGTCCGGATTCATTAAGGGCAGATGCTTGCATGATAACTTTCTCTTGGTTCGGCAAATGGCGAGCACAATGCATAGGAGAAAAGCCAAGGGAGTGATGCTCAAGCTTGACATAACCAAAGCTTTTGATTCGCTGGCGTGGCCATTTTTGTTTGAGGTGTTAGGATCCAAGGGCTTCTCGGAGCGCTGGATCTCTTGGATTGCGATCTTCCTCACCACCGCTAGCTCGAGGGTGCTAGTGAATGGATGTGCTGGTGACAAGTTCATGCACGCTAAAGGACTGAGACAAGGGGACTCGATATCTCCCTTGTTGTTTGTTATTGCCATGGACGTGCTTACGGCAATCATCTCCAAGGCGCATGAGGCACGAGTGCTTAGTACTATCAATGGATGTAGCCCAATGCAGCGCTTGTCCCTATATGCTGATGATGTGGTGCTCTTCATAAAACCAACATGGCCAGACCTCATGTGCGTTAAAGAAATCCTTGCTATATTCGGAGTGGCATCTGGGCTCAAAGTCAACTATTCCAAATATGCAGCAATCTTGATCAGAGCAGAAAATGAGGATGAAGAGCTTGTTAAGTCCGTGCTGCCATGGAGAATCGACACCTTTCCATGCAAATACCTTGGACTCCAGCTTTGCATCAGGCAACTCAAAAGGTCAGAGTGGCAGCCAATTGTTGACACGGCTCTCCACATCCTGCCAGGATGGCAAAGGGGTCTCGTGACGAGGCCGGGGAGGCTCATTCTTGTCAATCAAGTAATGAGGGCGTGCGCTACACATCATCTCATGATAGCAGAGGCACCTAAATGGGCTCTGGAGAGAGTGGACAAGGGGTGTCGGGCATTTTTCTGGGCCGGAACCGAGGCGGTGAATGGAGGGAAATGTGTCGTCTCCTGGGCTAGAGTGTGCAGGCCTAAACACTTGGGAGGCTTGGGTGTCATTGACCTGGTTAAGCACGGTATCGCTTTAAGACTCGGATGGGAATGGCTCAGATGCACTGATGATTCTAGGCCGTGGCAAGGCCTCAACTTGACCTCGGACAAAAAGGTGGATCAAGCTTTTGGAAGCCTTGTCAAATGCGAAGTTGGTTCAGGAGGCAAGGCCTTGTTTTGGAAAGACCGATGGATACATGGAGCAGCTATTAAAGATTTTGCACCCTTGGTTGTGGCAAAGGTGCGGACACAAGTGGCAAACAGGAGACTTGTGCGAGATGCGATGTACATGCATTCAGGGATGGACGATGTAGTGGGTGACCTATGCACTGAGGGTCTCACCCAGTTCATCGGGCTTTGGGAGATTCTCCTGGAAGTTCATTTGGACGCTCAGGTCGAGGACTGCCCCATCTGGGCTTGGAACACGTCCGGAGTCTACACGGCATCATCTGCGTACAAGATGCTATGCGAGGGAGGAGTCAGATTCCACTGCTTCGGAGCCATATGGAAGTGTTGGGCACTGCTTGCGTGCAAGCTATTCATGTGGCTCGTGGTGCAATATCGTCTATGGACCTCGGACAGGAGAGCTAGGCATGGATTGCAAGACCAAGCATCAAAATGTTACATGTGTGACCAGGAGGAGGATACAGTTGACCACATTTTGCTGCAGTGCGTGTTCTCGCGGCAAGTGTGGTTCCTATAACACCCACGATGCGGCTATATCTCCCACGTGTCAAGGCACGACTTAGAGGCATAACCGCATTGTGGTTTTGTCGCAAGAAGGGTCATCTTCACACAATCCCATGTAATGAACAAGAATGGGATAAAGAGTTGGCTTACAATCGCCACTTCACACAATACATAAATAAATTCATACATCATTCAGAGTACACACATAGGTCCGACTACGGAACCAAAACAAAAGAAGACAACCCCAAATGCTAGATCCCTGACCGTCCCAACTGGGCTCCACTACTGATCATCAGGAAACGAAACATAGTAACGATCAAGGTCCTCGTCGAACTCCCACTTGAGCTCGGTTGCATCACCTGCACTGGTATCATCGGCACCTGCAACTGTTTTGGAAGTATATGTGAGTCACGAGGACTCAGCAATCTCACACCCGCGAGATCAAGACTATTTAAGCTTAAGGGTAGGAAAGGGGTAGTGAGGTGGAGCTGCAGCAAGCACTAAGCATATATGGTGGCTAACATACGCAAATAAGAGCGAGAAGAGGAGCAACCGAACGGTCGTCAACTAGTAATGATCAAGAAGTGATCCTGAACTCCTACTTACGTCAAACATAACCCAAAAGCCGTGTTCACTTCCCGGACTCCGCCGAAAAGAGACCATCACGGCTACACACACGGTTGATGCATTTTAATTAAGTCAAGTGTCAAGTTCTCTACAACCGGACATTAACAAATTCCCATCTGCCACATAACCACGGGCACGGCTCTCGAAAGTTTATACCCTGCAGGGGTGTCCCAACTTAGCCCATTATAAGGTCTCACGGTCAACGAAGGATATTCCTTCTCCCGGGAAGACCCGATCAGTCTCGGAATCCCGGTTTACAAGACATTTCGACAATGGTAAAACAAGACCAGCAAAGCCGCCCGATGTGCCGACAAATCCCGATAGGAGCTGCACATATCTCGTTCTCAGGGCACACCGGATGAGCAACATGTCGGGTTGGCATAGACCCTGGTTGCCCAGGGGGCGCCGGACATCGCTCGGTTTGGACCAGCACTCGAAGGAGCACTGGCCCGGGGGGGTAAATAAAGATGACCCTTGAGTCTGCAGAACCCAAGGGAAAAAGGCTTAGGTAGGCAAATGGTAAAACCAATGTTGGGCCTTGCTGGAGGAGTTTTATTCAAAGCGAACTGTCAAGGGGGTCCCATAAATCACCCAACCGTGTAAGGAACGCAAAATCAAGGAACATAACACCGGTATGACGGAAACTAGGGCGACAAGAGTGGAACAAAACACCAGGCATAAGGCCGAGCCTTCCACCCTTTACCAAGTATATAGATGCATTAATTAAATAAGAGATATTGTGATATCCCAACATATCCATGTTCCAACATGGAACAAACTTCATCTTCACCTCCAACTAGCAACGCTATTAGAAGGGCTGAGCAAATGCGGTAACTTAGCCAAACAACGATTTGCTAGGAAAAGATGGTTAGAGGCTTGACATGGCAATATGGGAGGCGTGATATAGCAAGTGGTAGGTAGCGGAGCATAGCAATAGAACGAACAACTAGCAAGAAAAGATAGAAGTGATTTCGAGGGTATGGTCAACTTGCCTGAGGTCCCGCAAGGAAGAAGAACGAGTCTATGAAGAAGACAAATGGACGTAGTCGAACGAATCCTCACAACTCCGGAATGAAACCGAAGCTAACGGGAGAAGCAAACCGGAAAGAAGCAAACAACATGGTAAACAACCATCACAGAAACATGGCATGATGCACAATCAAGTATGATGCATGTCCGGTTTAATGATTCATGGCATGGCAAATGCAACAAACAACACTACAAATTAAGTGGAGCTCAATATGCAATGAGTTGCATATAGACAAAACAAAACATTCGAGTTATTTAGTTCGCTCTCGTTAAGGTACACAACAATATTAAATGTTTTTAAACATGGCAAGAGGTTAAGCATATGAAAACTACCTATCTAGGCAAGTTTAAATGAGGCCGGAACAACAAACAATAATTCCGGAAAATCCCCATGTGCATATTTTGGTTATGGTACTGTTCTGCCCAAAACTATATTTTAATGTTGTTAAACAGGAAAATAAAGTACACCAAGTTAATCTATGCATTTTTCTACCCCATTTTCATATAAAGTTTATTTAAAATGGAGCTACGGTTATTTAGTTATGAAATAAATCATTTTAACATGGCATTATGCAAATTAATTCAAACCGCACATTTAAACATTTTAAACATGGATGAAAGTCACATATTATGAAACTAGATAAAATTCTAAGCATTTTTCATATTTAAAATCATTTTAAACTGATGCACCATTTGTGAGTTATTAAATGCATGATCTAGAGGGACTTTTCTGCAATACAGCGTTCTCTGGAAATTAGACAAAATCGCAGCAGGGAAAAAACAAATATGGGCCGAAACTGCTGGCCCAACAGTGCACAGGGGGGCGCTGGATCTGATGCTCACCATGGGCTTGGCATGTTTGGTGGAGGACGAAGCAGCAGGCCGGCGTGGCATGCGGCTGGGCCTTGACGAGGCTATGATAGGCGCGGTCGACGACGGGGTCAACGCGGGCGAGGCGCTCGCTTGGCCGGACCGAGCAGGCGAAGCAGAGGTTTGCGGGCGCGGGGACGTGGCTGGCGATGCGGTCAACGGGCACAGGCGACACCTCGCGGGACTTGGCGCGGTCGTGGACGAGGGCCCTTTTCCGGCCGGATCACGCCGGATCCCGCGGGAACGGAGCGAGGGTGAACAGGATCCACGAACGAGGAATCGAGGCAGGCTACTGTTAACTGAAGAAAAGACAGAGTGTTCAGAGAGCTTGGAGAGCGACGGGAAAAGGTAGAGGACGGGGGAGAAGAAAGAAGGGGAAAAGGGCAGCACTGCTAGGGTGCTCACCGATGACGAGGCATCCGGCGAAGCCGTGGCGACGAGGGGCTGAAGCTGGCTGTCAAACGGGGCGGCGCATGAAGCAGAGGAGGTGCAGACAGACAGCGGCGCAGCTGCACAGGGCTCCGGCGACATTTAGGCTTGGCGCGTGGATCAACAAGGGCAGCAGCGATGGCGATGGAAACGTGCATCTCGTCCTCCCCGATCGATGCAGAGGAAGTGCGCGGTGGTGGCTGCGCCGGGAACATGACGGGGCGGTAGAGCCGCAGGACGTAGGGGGTGCAGCTTGGCGCGGGACTTGGCGAGGCGGAGGGCGTTCTCCGGATCCGTGGCGGTGCTAGGCGCAGGATGACGAAGGACGCCGACGAGCTTGCTCCGGGACGAGGCGCCATGGCGGGGCATGCTCCTGTTCTCCCTGAAGAAAGAGAGAGAGACCGCGGGGTGAGGGAGAGAGAAGAACCAGGGGAAGAAGGAAAAGAGAAGGAGAGTCAGCATGCGGCGCGGGGACGGCCTGGTCCTGGTCGGTGCTGCTTCCGATCCATCCCGGATCGAGGCACGGGAGGAGGGAACGAGGCACTGAGGGCATCGGGCTCCAGATCGATGCGAGGAAGGGCGGCCTTGGAGGAAGAAGGTTGCGAGGAGGCGTGGGCGCGGAGGAGCTCCACTCCTCTGGATCGAACAGGGAGGAGGAGGCGCTCGATGGCTTGGCTGGGCGAGGGGATCGAGGGAGATTGAGTGAGGGGATCCCGATGTGGAAGATGAGACACGGGGTGGCGGCGGCAGAGAAAGGATGGATGGGACATCTCCCTAAAATTTAGGGTTTGGTCTGATTTGGTTAGGGGCTGCCCACTATATATAGTAGGTGGCTAATATGAGAGGGGATTTGCCCCTAGATTTTTATCGGACGACTTCGGGTGGTCTAAACAAACAACGGATGATGTTTAGGATAACTCGGAATTGTTCCGGACCCACTGGTCATGACCGTGCGGTTCGGGGAAGTTTTTGGACAAGGCAGCAAAGAGTGTGGGTTGTGCGGAGAGGTTATGCGGCCAGACAAGAGGGAAGCAAAACCTGGTCGATCTGAGAAAGGACACCGAGATGAAGGAGAAGCGGCACTATGAATGGATGCATGTTTTGAAAACAAATGCGGATGCAATGCACATGATGCGATGATGAATACAACAAACAAATAATTAACACAGCTGACACGCAAAACATGGAAGGCGACTGGAGCGTCGGTCTCGGGGCGTTACAACACTCCACCACTACGAGAGGATCTCGTCCCGAGATCTAAGGATGGCGCCGGAGAAACGGAAGAGGAAGAGGTAAGACAAAGTTGCTTCTTTGACAAACTAGTGAAACCACGAACCTTGAGAGGTTGAACAGATTGAAAGAAAGAATACAACGAAGACGAACAAAGTTGAAAACACTCCGTTAGAAAAGAGGAACAAGGAACATTCGAGAACCTTGTAGGTTGAAAGACATGAAATAAGAGCTTCAAGAACCAAAAGAATATGACCCCACCGGTATAATGAGATAGCCAAGGAACAAGAATGGCAGAATTTGGACAGCACTCCGGTAGAAAAGAGAAGAAAACTTGATAAGATTAAAAGATATTGAAGAGATGATCCAACACTCCGATTGGAAATGGAAGGAATAGAATTTGAACTTGGCAAAATGAAAGCACTTAGATGAGACTCCGGTTAAAAGAGGAATGATCGACACAACAGACCGGTTTAATGGATAAGCAAGAACAAGAACATGATCTTGATAAAATGAGATGATGGGTCAAAAAGAGCACCATCACAATGCCTCCGGGACGAACGAATAGATGATAGATCGTCGGAATAAGAGAATGGAAAAGGAAATTATAACTTCTACCACAATTGAATTTGGGAAGCATCCTTCCAAGAAGGTTAGAACGGAGTTGTTGGAAAACCAACAACGAAAAGAACAAGCTTGTTGAGGGCTTATGGAAAAAACTTCTCAAAATTTGAGGAGAAATCCTGCCACAAATGGAAACAATTGCTTGCTTTAAACCGATGAGAAGATGAAAAACTTCTTCCGCCGAGAGGATAGGCGAAAACTTGGATCATCGCTAAGCACCATAATAGCAACATTCCTTACGGAAGGCTTTAGGTGAAATATGACACAAGATAACTCCAACGAAGAGATTGGTGGATTTAAAATATCTCATCCCTGACAACATGTGAAACGCGAAACATGAATGTAAATTGTCAAGAATGATATAACACCATCTCAAACGATAAGGTAGAAAGAATTGCACTTTGGAATGCAAGATGAAGAATACTTGAACTCCCCAAAACAAAACATGTCCTGAACACCATGTTTATTTTAGAGTAAAGCTTGGCGGGTCATAACTTCAAGAAAAATCTTGAAGAACAATTGAAGAATGAAAGGAATCCTTGACGAACCACCATGTAGAGCCTCCATGAAGAACTCCGGTAAAGAAAGATGAACAAATGAAATCAAGAATTTTGATGAACCTCCGGAATAAGGAATTAAATTTACTCGATGAAACAAGAATAAGAATTACATTATGCTCGTCCTTCACCAATTAAATTGATGACAAGCAATGGATTTGGCATACTACTTATTCTCGTATAAAGGATTAAGATAGATATAGCGCAAACTTGAGAAAAGTCTTCAACGATCCGCCGGTAGGATTTGGAAAGAACGAAGGAATTGATATGATAACCAAGGAAGAGACTCTTGAACGAACCACCGTAAGAATTGGAAATGAAAGTAGCAAAGGCGCAATTCACCGGGAAGAAATTAGAAAACGAATAAAGATACTTGACAGAATTTAGACACATGAGAACGAAAAGATCATGAACTGATTAGAGGATATTTGAACGATGCACCGATAAGATTTTTGGAGAACGAGAGCTGAAAGCTGGAATGAATAATTCTGAGATGATGGGCTCCGAAGAATCAAACTGAAAAATACTCCTGAAATGCTTCGGATGGGTAATTCTCACAATCGAGAACAATTATGAGGATGACAAGAAGTTAGATCCATGAATCTCTAAGAGAACGGATATGATTTAGAGGAATGATTTAGAGGAAAACTCTTCTTCGGTCTTCAAATGCAGAGAATGACGATGAGAAACACCACCATGAATTATTGAGATACTCCGGGATGAAAATTAGAAAGGTTGAACCAAAAATGAAAAGAATTTGGAAGATCTTGGAGAAAGACATTTGACTGATGATGACTCATTCTTACGTCAAACTTTGAAATGAATTTGAAAATAACTCCGAAAAAAATTAGAAGAGTCAGGTAAGATCCTGGGAAAAGACCTGTGGGTTAGGGCCCACTCAAAAGATACACCGTTAAAAAGGTCGCTTGGAAGAGAGATTGCGCCAGTTGAATTACATGGCTTGAATGTGATAACAACCTCGAAATAGCTTGAACGGATTGATAATGGAGACACAAATCTTCTGCGATATCTTCGGCACTCCAGAACAAATGAATGGCAAGAAGTGGATGATTAAGAGGTACACCGGCATGAGAAAGCATTTGAAACGAGGAAAAATATGATCGAGAAAGCTTGAATTGAATACACCGGAGAAGAAAAGAGAATGATGAACTTGAAGCTCCGTTAGTATCTTCCTGAGAATTACCAGATAAGAACATTGACGGAAAAGGATGGAGAGGCTTCCAATCAATAAAAGGATACATGATTGAGAAATCTGAGTCCTTAAAGAAAAGGGTGGGAGGGCGGGAAAAACAAAGGCAACTTGGGGCAGATGGAATAAACACCGTTGAGAAAACTTATAATTGATCTTCCGGATGGGGAGAATGATGGGATCATCTCGAAGAGAAACGCACCGGTTGGAAATAGAATTAAGATGGCAAACTCGATGATCAAGAAGGATTAGTATCCACATAGGAATATGAGAACACCACTTAGAAAAGGTAGGGAATCAACACCTGACAATGAAGCAACTCGAATACCACAACTTAAAACAAAACAAAGGATTGGCTCGCAGAATAAGCCGGAAACAAACATATGATAGATCCCATATCGTATCATGTGTCTGTTGGAAAGATAATCTAGGAGCTACTTGAATTCCCACTTATAAACTCCCGAAACTTTCTGGTTATGCAATCAGGTGTTGGGGATACAGGGAACGCAATATATCTCACCCAAACTAACAATCCCTAGATCCAGCTGTATCCATCCGTCAACACATAACCAAGAAAACTCCGGAAATCGTGTACCTCAACCTTCGAAAAGCATCCGTTATACGAGTTATGGCAATACTCCCGAACTCCCGCCCTAGTACTGGGTGGCGTCGAGGTGATCTCACCAACAAACTGCATAAAAGAGATTTTCGATGTCGGCGAAACTCAGGTATTCCAGAACTGCAACGATAAAATTGTGACGACAACACCTCGGAGCTCAACTCCCCGGGACACTGCCACAACCCCTAAATGTTAGGAGGCACCAAGAACAATGTTCTCGTCAGAAAACCAGCGAAACGATTCCAAGATACCCACGTGATCCTAAAAAAAATTTCGTGAAATTTGAGGAGAGGAGAGTCAAAACTTCTACGTCAGTGGCCTCACCAGAGCGACGAAGGGACTGAGGAGTAAAAAGAATCCTACTCTTCGATATATATAATCCTAAGACTCAAATTTTTTTTGTTCTAGACTCAAGAACGCCAGCGATTCGATCAAGCAGGGGGCTCCTAAGTCAGGGATGACTCTGATTACCAACTTATAACACCCACGATGCGGCCATATCTCCCACGTGTCGAGGCACGACTTAGAGGCATAACCGCATTGTGGTTTTGTCGCAAGAAGGGTCATCTTCACACAATCCCATGTAATGAACAAGAATGGGATAAAGAGTTGGCGTACAATCGCCACTTCACACAATACATAAATAAATTCATAGATCATTCAGAGTACACACATAGGTCCGACTACGGAACCAAAACAAAAGAAGACAACCCCAAATGCTAGATCCCCGATCGTCCCAACTGGGCTCCACTACTGATCATCAAGAAACGAAACATAGTAACGACCAAGGTCCTCGTCAAACTGCCACTTGAGCTCGGTTGCATCACCTGCACTGGTATGGTCGGCACCTGCAACTGTTTTGGAAGTATCCGTGAGTCACGAGGACTCAGCAATCTCACACCCGCGAGATCAAGACTATTTAAGCTTAAGGGTAGGAAAGGGGTAGTGAGGTGGAGCTGCAGCAAGCACTAAGCATATATGGTGGCTAACATACGTAAATAAGAGCGAGAAGAGGAGCAACCGAACGGTCGTCAACTAGTAATGATCAAGAAGTGATCCTGAACTCCTACTTACGTCAAACATAACCCACAAGCCGTGTTCACTTCCCGGACTCCGCCGAAAAGAGACCATCACGGCTACACAGACGGTTGATGCATTTTAATTAAGTCAAGTGTCAAGTTCTCTACAACCGGACATTAACAAATTCCCATCTGCCACATAACCACGGGCACGGCTCTCGAAAGTTTATACCCTGCAGGGGTGTCCCAACTTAGCCCATTATAAGGTCTCACGGTCAACGAAGGATATTCCTTCTCCCGGGAAGACCCGATCAGTCTCGGAATCCCGGTTTACAAGACATTTCGACAATGGTAAAACAAGACCAGCAAAGCCGCCCGATGTGCTGACAAATCCCGATAGGAGCTGCACATATCTCGTTCTCAGGGCACACCGGATGAGCAAGACGTCGGGTTGGCATAGACCCTGGTTGCCTAGGGGGCGCGGGACATCGCTCGGTCTGGACCAGCACTCGAAGGAGCACTGGCCCGGGGGGTAAATAAAGATGACCCTTGAGTCTGCAGAACCCAAGGGAAAAAGGCTTAGGTAGGCAAATGGTAAAACCAAGGTTGGGCCTTGCTGGAGGAGTTTTATTCAAAGCGAACTCTCAAGGGGGTCCCATAAATCACCCAACCGCGTAAGGAACACAAAATCAAAGAACATAACACCGGTATGACGGTAACTAGGGCGGCAAGAGTGGAACAAAGCACCAGGCATAAGGCCGAGCCTTCCACCCTTTACCAAGTATATAGATGCATTAATTAAATAAGAGATATTGTGATATCCCAACATATCCATGTTCCAACATGGAACAAACTTCATCTTCACCTCCAAATAGCAACGCTATAAGAAGGGCTGAGCAAAAGCGGTAACTTAGCCAAACAACGGTTTGCTAGGAAAAGATGGTTAGAGGCTTGACATGGCAATATGGGAGGCGTGATATAGCAAGTGGTAGGTAGCGCAGCATAGCAATAGAACGAACAACTAGCAAGCAAAGATAGAAGTGATTTCGAGGGTATGGTCATCTTGCCTGAGATCCCGCAAGGAAGAAGAACGAGTCCATGAAGAAGACAAACGGACATAGTCGAACGAATCCTCACAACTCTGGAACGAAACCGAAGCTAACGAGAGAAGCAAACCGGAAAGAAGCAAACAACATGGTAAACAACCATCACAGAAACATGGCATGATGCACAATCAAGTATGATGCATGTCCGGTTTAATGATTCATGGCATGGCAAATGCAACAAACAACACTACAAATTAAGTGGAGCTCAATATGCAATGAGTTGCATATAGACGAAACACCACATTCGAGTTATTTAGTTCGCTCTCGTTAAGGTACACAACAATATTAAATGTTTTTAAACATGGCAAGAGGTGAAGCATATGAAAACTACCTATCTAGGCAAGTTTAAATGAGGCCGGAACAACAAACAATAATTCCGGAAAATCCCCATGTGCATATTTTGGTTATGGTACTGTTCTGCCCAAAACTATATTTTAATGTTGTTAAACAGGAAAATAAAGTACACCAAGTTAATCTATCCATTTTTCTACCCCATTTTCATATAAAGTTTATTTAAAATGGAGCTACGGTTATTTAGTTATGAAATAAATCATTTTAACATGGCATTATGCAAATTAATTCAAACCGCACATTTAAACATTTTAAACATGGATGAAAGTCACATATTATGAAACTAGATAAAATTCTAAGCATTTTTCATATTTAAAATCATTTTAAACTGATGCACCATTTGTGAGTTATTAAATGCATGATCTAGAGGGACTTTTCTGCAATACAGCGTTCTCTGGAAATT
>NC_057799.1:216718255-216731791 GCF_018294505.1 Triticum aestivum
AGCTACAAGTGCCTGAAGAAAAGCCGGATAACACATATTGGACTATTCACTTCGATGGGTCCAGGCAATTGGAGGGCTCGGGGGCTGGAGTTGTATTGGCTTCCCCTAAAGGTGACAAGTTCCATTATGTGCTACGGTTGATGTTTCCTTGCACTAACAATGCGGCTGAGTACGAGGCCTTGCTCCATGGTTCACTTCGATGGGTCCAGGCAATTGGAGGGCTCGGGGGCTGGAGTTGTATTGGCTTCCCCTAAAGGTGACAAGTTCCATTATGTGCTACGGTTGATGTTTCCTTGCACTAACAATGCGGCTGAGTACGAGGCCTTGCTCCATGGTCTTCGGATGGCTAAGGAGATGAGCTTGAGCCGGGTAAGGTGCTTCGGCGACTCAGACTTAGTGGCTCAACAAGTATCAGGCAAGTGGGATTCCAAAGACCCTCTCATGGCGGCTTATCGCCGTGCGGTTGATGCCATTGCTGGACACTTTCAGGGTTACCAAGTAGAGCACATCGATCGTAGGAAGAATGAGGCAGCTGATGCATTAAGCCGGCTGGGCTCTCAGCGAAAACCGGTGCCGCCTAATACTTTCCTGGACGTCCTGCATAACCCTTCTGTGAAGCTGCCTACAGAGGAAGACTTGGCTGTCCCTGACCCGGAGGCACAATTGGTGGCGGCTCTCCACATCATCCCGGACTGGACAGTGCCCTATCTGGCTTACATGACCCGGGAGATTTTCCTGAGGATGAAACTTTGGCCAGGCAAATAACCCGGCGGACTAAGTCAATGGTTGTTATCAATGGTGAGCTACATCGCCGCAGTGTTACGGGAGCGTTCCAGCGCTGTGTCTCCCCCGAGGAAGATCAAGAAATCTTGAGTGAGATTCACGAAGGGGATTGTGGCCATCATGCCGGCTCAAAATCCCTTGTGGCCAAGGCTTTTCGTCATGGTTTTTATTGGCTGACGGCTCATGCTGATGCGGAGGACTTGGTTAGTAAATGTGATGGTTGCCAAAGGTTCTTGCGACGGGCTCATGTGCCGGCTCAGGAGCTGAGGATGATAGCAATCACTTGGCCATTTGCGGTCTGGGGGCTTGATATGGTTGGGCCTTTTAAAAGGTCCAAGGACAAGAAGACCCACCTCTTGGTGGCAGTTGACAAGTTCACAAAGTGGGTTGAGGCAGAGCCCGTTAGCAAGTGTGACGCAGCCACGGCGGATCAGTTCATGAAAAAGGTGATATTTCGCTTTGGCTTTCCACACAGCATTATCACTGACAACGGCACCAATCTATCTAAGGGTGCTATGGAGGAGTTTTGTCAACGAGAGCATATTCGACTTGATGTTTCATCAGTGGCTCATCCTCAATCCAATGGTCAAGCTGAGAGAGCTAATCAGGAGATTCTGAAAGGCATCAAGCCTCGGCTTTTGGTCCCTTTGCAACGGACGCCGGGTTGTTGGGTGGAGGAGTTACCCTCCGAGTTATGGAGCATCAATACTACTCCTAACAGGTCTACGGGTTACACGCCTTTCTTCATGGTTTATGGAGCGGAAGCAGTCCTCCCAGTGACATCCGTCATGACTCGCCTCGAGTGGCGGCTTATGTTGAGGCGGATAATGAACAGGCGCGCCAAGATGCTCTTGACTTGTTGGACGAGCAGCGTGATGTAGCAGCAGCTCGATCCGCGATTTACCAACAAGACCTGCGCCGTTATCACAGTCGCCGGGTTAAATCCCGGGTTTTCCAGGAAGGTGATCTGGTGCTCCGGCTCATCCAAGATCAAACAGATGCGCACAAGCTATCCCCGCCTTGGGAAGGACCCTTTGTGGTCAGCAAGAACTTGCACAACGGGTCATATTACCTCATTGACATTCGGGAGCACAAAGATTCACGCAAGTCGGAGGAGGAGACCCGTCGGCCGTGGAACATAGCTCAGCTTCGGCCTTATTACACTTGAGCCACTGGCTCTCATAATGTACATATTTCTATAAGCCATGTATATATTATGATAAGCAATAAAGCAGGACCTCTGTCCCTTTTTCTCCTCCAAAGGTAAAAGTGTTGTTTCCATTACAAGGTCACATGATAACTTGGAGGTGGATCTGGCTTATGATCGTATTCGAATCTAGCCGTACGCAATATAATCACATGGGGGCTTCCTGTTCAAACATAGGTGGTATTCAAACCAAAGAGAACATAGCTCTCGATACCCATTTGATTGGCAAAGTGCCGAGCTCATTGGGGAGTTTTCTTTGATCATATTTGAATCATAGCTCAACCCCCTTTGGGAATCGACGTGGATCGTATTCGAATCAGCGTCGTTAAACAACTCTCAAGGTCATTTGGGGGCTTCCTATTCAAACATGGGTCGTATTCGAACCAAAGAGAACATAGCTGTCGGTACCCTCTTGATCGGCGTCGCCAAACCCACTGGGGGCTATGTGATCGCATTCGAATCTTAGCTTAACCCCTTTGGGACGGGTCTCTGGTCGTATTCGAACCGGAAGCCCCTAAGTTTGATTTTCCGGCTTACAACAAGTTCTTCTGGTTGTATCAACAGTGTACACGCCGGTTCTTATTCCGCGACTTAATTTTGATTCACAAGGTTAGTTACACACAATCAGCATTATCAAGACAGGTAAACCGGAGTTGAGGTACCAACCTTATTATCCGGGTTATACAAACCGGAAGCGGACTTGAAGGCCTGTAAGTATGTTATTACGGTTATATCAAGGATATAATTGAGGACCGGTCTTGGGTGACTTAGATTCATATTCCGGGTTATATATAAGAGACTATGATTTCTCAGTGCGGTAAGCCGCCTAGAGACTTGTGACTTGTTTTACTATGCAGGATAGTTAAAGACAACTATTTAAGCTTAAGGAAAATAAATGGTCAGTTATGACCCGGAAGAATATAAAGAAGCCACTTCAATGGAGTTAAGCATTCAACAGGTGCACGATGGCACGACAAAGTTAAAATGTTGATCCTACTCTATTAAAAGACTCCCCGAGTCCAAAAGATGAGGCATTGTTTTAAGATGTAGTCATGAGCCGCCTACAAGTTAAGATGCTTGTCGAGTTGAAGCTTCCGTTTCATCCCTCTCCGCTCCTCCGGCTGTTCCCAAGACCTGGAAGGTTGACGATTTCCAGTCAATGCCACTCAAAGCTTCAAACTGAGCTTCCGCGTCAATTCACCCGGCCGGGTCAATTTCCAGGGCAAAGGTATGCTTACGAGTCGGCGGGACCAAGCTGATGGCTTCATAACGCGGAGTGGGGATCCTCTGATTCTCTGCATCGTAGCCCGGCTGGTACTTGGTCAGATCAGTGTCATTCCCAATCAGGGTGGCCACCGGGCGCATGATCTTCACACAGGCAGCAAAGTCCTTTTGGTTGAAAGGGGTGCCGTCTTCCTTCAAGCTGGGATAACCGAGTGCAATGTCCGCCGGGTCTAGCTCTGGAAGGAAAGCCTTGGCCCGGCTCAGAGCAGCTATGGCTCCGGCTATTGCAGAGGCCCGTCGCAGCTCTTGGACACGCTGAGGAAGAACGGCAAGCCGGTGAAGTACTTCCGCCAGGTGAGTCGGAACCTCATTGGATAGGGCCACCACGGCCAAGGCGCGCTGTGACCCGGTGTAGAGTTGCTCCACCAGAGTGTACACGGCCTTCAACTTGGTCAGCACATTTTGATTGAGGTTGGCGCTTCTTGGACCTGTTTAACAAAGTAAGATAAGCCGCTGGCAATGATGGGAGTTATGAGACATAAAGACTGTAAACTTGCTCAAAGCCGGCAGAAGGACTTACCGAAGATTGCGGCAACCATTTGTGACACATGGCGTTTTAAGCCGGAGAGTTCGGCGGTTCTCTCCGACAGAGCCTTCTCCGCCTGTTCGGCCCGACTTACAAGAGCAGCCTTTTCTTCGGCCCAAGTCTTCCTTTCAGCTTCAAACTTTTTCTTCAGCGTCTCTTGAGCAGCAATGCTGGATTCAAATTTGGCGTTGGCCTTCCGGGTCTCAGTTTCCTGAGTCTTCAGGCGGCTCTTCAGATCAGAGATATCAGCCTCAAACTTCTTGCAAGCAGCCTACACAATTTCCGGGTTATAGTATGAACAGTTATCATGCAATTTTAAAGTCCCAAGCACTTTCCAAGCAAAGACACTTGGCACTTGGGGGCTAATGCATTTTGAAAGTTTCTGTCTACAAAATTACCGGTTCATGAGAGTAAGCCGGAAGATAAGTCTACAACATATTCTATCATAAGTAGTAGACTTGGGGGCTAGAGTATGGTAAAGATAACTATGCAGTAAGCAATAGAGTGGTACCTCAGACTTTTGCCGTATCTGATTCACCATGTCGATCTCCAAGTCCCGGCTGTTGTGCACCTGACTGACATAGCCGGAGACGATCTCTCCGATGCTCAAGTTAGCATAGTTGGTGAGGTCCAGCTTGGGCCCGCGACGCTCTAGCAACTCTTCCTTGGCGGAGCACTTGGCCAGCACAGTGGGTCTCCCCGTCTCAACAAACTCCGTCCGGGTGATTACCATGTCCGGGTCATCGGCCGGCTGAGCCGGGCTGGAGGTCTCCGGATTAGCAGAAGTTTCTGTGATTGGCTCGTCGGTTGGAGCTGTGGCTTTAGGAGCAGAGGGAACTGGCGGCTCTTGAGCTGAAACCTCCGGCTCAGTCACGACCGGCTCTTCGACCGGCTTATTCTTCTTTGCTCTTTTACTGAGCTTTGCTTGAGCGCTGAAAGGACAAAACAGTTAGTACAGAGGTATGAGTAAAGATAAGCACAAACAAGAGATGATCATCATTACCCGGGTACGATCTTGAAAGCCGGCAGGTTCGATTGCATAGAGTCGCCAGAGGAGGGTGAAGTTTCCTGATAATTTGAGTCAGAAGAATTGAGCGGTTGACATATAACACCCGCCAAAGGATGAAAAGGACATAAGTGGGAGATAACCTCGGTCCGGCGTTTCCTTGATGCCCCAGGTAAGCCGGAGGAGAGGTCAGCATCCTTGTTGGTCCGGGTGTGCCGCCGGCTTTCATGAATCTGTTGCTTCAAAAGAAAATGAGGATCTTGATAAGCTAAAGGATGTGAAAATCTTACTTTCCGGGTTACTCTTCGGACTTTCAGCCTTGGCAAGGGCTCCGAGTCGGAGGAAAGTGTCATTACCTCTTCAATCACCGGGTTACTTGCTCCGGTGTCATCCTGCTGGTGAACAGTATTGATAAGGTGGACAGAAATAAACAAGAAATATAACAAGAGCTTACAGGTTCAGGGGTTACCTCTGACTCGGAGCTATCGCTTAGTTGAAGCAGCTCTAAAGCAGTAGGCCTGCTTCCCTTCTTGCGGGGAGCGGCTCTCCTGGCGGCTTTCTTAGCCTTCCTGGCCTTCTTGGCCGCCTCATGGTCATACTTGACCTTCCAGAATTTATCGTCAGCCTGAAAAATACAATGAAGATTTCTTAAGGTTCAGATGAAAAAAAAATCTAAAGGAGAAAATAAGATGTTCAGATCGGCGGCTTACCGCTGGGGCCGGGTTGGTCTTGCAGAAGGGGCTTAAGCCGGTCCTCCCGCAGTCTGCCAAGCTCTCATTCAAGAGGGCCTTGGTCATATCTTCAACAACGTCTTCAGGAAGATCGTTGCGGCTATGTCGCAGGGGGTCATCTTTCCGGCCCGTGCAATCACACATTAAGCCGGGGCGGCGGCTTAAGGGGATCACCCGCCATGAGATCCAAACCCAGACCAGATCAATGCCGTTGAGGCCGTTGCCCAGGAGAGCCTTGATCTTGTTGATGGTGGGGATCAGAGGTTGACGCTCCGCCTGAGATAGTTTGTCGGGCAGAGGGTGGTTTGGTTCCAGACGCGCGGCACGAAAGCCGGGCAGAGGGCTCTCGTCAGCCGGAGACGTGTCCTGGCAGTAAAACCACGTTTGGTTCCAGTCCTTTGGATGGCTGGGCGGCTCAGCGTAAGGAAAGAGGCAGTCTCTCCAGCGTTGGATGGAGATTCCACCAAGTTCCAGGCTTGGTCCGTTGGCGCACTCATTCTGGCGGTTCAAATAGAATAGCTCTCTAAAGAGCAGAAGGCTGGGCTCTTCTCCAAGGTAGACTTCGCAGAACACTTGGAAGTTGCATATATTGGACAAAGAGTTGGGTCCTATGTCTTGTGGCCGCAGATCAAAGAAACTCAACACATCTCTAAAGAACTTTGAGCCGGGCGGTGCGAAGCCCCGGCTCATGTGATCCGCAAATATTACCACCTCCCCGTCCCTTGGCTGTGGTCTCTCCTCTGACGGGTCAGGGGCGCGGTAAGACATGACATCCTTCTTGGGCAGGTAACCCGTTTTCACAAAGTCTGCTAGGGTTTCATCTGTGACGTTGGACCTCATCCAGTTGCACGTGATGGGTGCTTTGGGAGCTTTGGGAGGCATGGTGAAAGTCGGAAGCCTATGATAAAAGGAAATGTCCGGTTTAATTATAAGCCGGAGGAAATTTACAGTTCAATGTTTAAAGTGGCGGCTTATGAAGGGGCCTAATGACATATAGCTAAGTGCATCGGGTTATCTAAGCCGCTGCAGGTATTGAGAGTAATTCAATTGTCTACAACTTTATCATAAATGAGCCGGAAAATTTTACGGCGCGTGGCTTCTTTGAGCCGGAAATGTAAGCCATAGCTCAGCAGATGCAGTTTTTTACTAAGTGTGGTGAAAACAAGTTTCACAGATCGCAGTGAATATTTTGGATCAAAATGGTCGACTAAAAGGAAAAGTTTCTAGACCTAAAACAGAGGCAGAAGAATTTCATAAGTTTGAACGGAGCCTTTATGCAATGAGAAGGGATCTATGTACATTGGAAACGGGCGTGAAACAACTACCGCAACAGTTCTATAGTCTAAAGATCAAGAAAGGTGGTAAAAATGAAATCTACCAAGAACTCGCAAGGAATGGCGACGAACACGGGAAGAACAACAAGAACCCTAACGCGGATCTATTCTACGGAGTAACAAGGACTTACAGGTACTAGAGAGTTGCAGAGGTCGCCGCCGTTTATCTGGTGACGTCAGGTTGGTGCAGCGGCCTGAGTCGGTGAAGACAGGAAGACCTGCGATGGCGGTGGCGATGGAGCTCGAGCGAAGAACAGTGGCGAGAGGAAGAAGACGAGTGGCTGGAGGCTCATCGGGCCGGGCTATTTATAAGGAGAAGCTCATAAGTGGGCGCGAGAAACGAGGAGGCCACGGCGTGGTTATCTCGCCATAAAAACGCCTCGATTTTCGGGACGGCAGTTAAAGATAAGATTAGTTGCGGATATGGTGGAGTAAAAAATGGACTTAATGGAAGATGACGTCACGGCGGGTTATAGCCTTTACACAGTTGTAAGCCGGAGATTTTCTATCGAAAGGATTGAAGATTGACATGAGCCGGCTCAAATCAATCTGGGGCCTAATGTTGAGGATATAAACCTTAGAGTCACCCGCCTGGAGGGGCCGGGTTACTCATAATGGTCATCGCCTGAAGCCCGGCGCCAAGCTTGAAGACGGCGGGCCAAAGATGGGCTTAAGACCCCGAGATGGCTTAAGGCCCGTAGTTACAAACCGCCATTATGGTAGAACTTATAGTGTAAGGCAAGAATAGTTGAGAGTCCGAGCCGGACACTCTTATGAGCCGGCCGGGACTCTGAGAGTTGCTGGGCGTCAACCTCCCTATATAAAGGGACGACCCGGCGGCGGTTTAGGGACAAGAAAGATCTCGCCGAGAGCCAGGCATAGCAGTTAAGCTTCCTGGTTATCAAAACCCTAATCAATACCACCTCAACTGGACGTAGGCTTTTACCTTCACCGTACGGGGCCGAACCAGTATAACCCTCGTGTTCCTTGTCCCGTTTAACCCCTTCAAGCTTCCTAGCTGCGATGGCTCCACGACTAAGTCCTAGCTCGAGGACATCTGCCGTGACGATTCCACGACAGATGATGAGATAGAATTGACGGATGAAATGGATAAGATTAAATCCTTGCGATGATTTGGATGGAGGTTCACGACAAAATCGGCGAGAAGCTTAGAACTCTGGAAAAAAAAGATGAAAACACTTTGAACCGAGAATGTGATAAGATGAACAATCTCCGAAAATAAGAGATAAAATCACTTGAAGAAAGAAGAATAAGGATTACGTTATGCTTATCCTCCACCAATTAAATTGATGAGAAACAATGGATTTGCATACTACTTATTCTCGTTGGAAAGATTAAGGGGGGATATAGCGCAAAACTTGAGAAAGTCTTCGTGAACCACCGGTTGGGTTGGAAATAACGAATGAACTGATATGATAACAACAGAAAAAATCTTGAACGAGCCACCGTACGAATTGAAACGAATGACGAAAAGAGAATGAATCACCGGAAAGAATTAGAGAAAGCAGGAAGATACTTGAGGGAATCTAGAGGCAAGAGAACGAAGAGATCGCAAACTGATTAAAGAGCAAAGCACCGGAAGAATATGGAGATGAATGAAAAGGCATGAATATAGAATAATCAGAGAACGGATTTGAAAACTTAGAATGAAGAAATATTCTGAAATGGAGACCTCCGGATAATTGAGACGGAAAACAATTCCTGAAATACTCCGGATGGGTGAAAATAATTGTACGACTTATAACAATTTGATAGGATAACCATCGAGCTACCACCACGAATTTCCGGGAGAACGGACAAGATTTAAGAACAATTCTACTTCAGTCTTCAAATGTTGAGAATGACGGCGAGAAATAACAACAAAATTGTTGATATACTCCGGGAGAATGAAAAGCGAAGAGGTTGAGCCAACAAAGAAAATATTTTGAAATCGACCTTGGAGAAAGCAAGTGACTGATGAAATTCATTCTTACGTGAAACTTGAAAAGAATTAGGAATGGCTCCGGAATAATTAGAAGAGTCAGGTAAGATCCTGGGAAAAGACCTGTGGGTTATGGGCCCACTGAAGAGAAATCACCGTTGAAACATAAGGATTGTTGAAGAGATAGATGATGCACCGGAATAATTAAAATATTTGAATGAGGTGACAACCTCAAATTAATTCGAACACAGGCGAATCTCCTGAGATGTCTTGAGTACTCCGCAAGGATAAACAGGCGATAGGCGAACGAGCAAGGAAAACACTTGATCCAAGGAAAAGAATATGATCAAACCGAAAACTTGAATTTGATCCAACGGAAAGAAAAAACGAGACGAACAATGATTAACAAGACGAGAATTCACCGGTTGATACAACTGGGGAAAGACTGAAGATACTCCGCACGAATGAAATTGATGCTCGAAAGAGACTAAGCTCCAGGAATAAAAAGGGTGGGAGGGCGGGAAAAACACAGGCAACTTGGAAGGGGAAAACGACGAGTAACTTCAAGAGAAAACGCGGGAAAAACAACTGAGGCCGGGGAAACAACTTCGTTGAGAAAGAACTGAGATTGATCTTGCAAAAACAAAGAGGTCGAATCGACTTGACGAGAAAATGCACCGGATGAAAAGAGCTGAGAGCCAACGAACGAAAAACTAACCGCGTGATCCTAAGAAAATTGGAACGGGAAGAGAAGTAATTCAAAGCACCTACGTCAAGATTCCTCACCAGAGTGATGAAGGGGCTGAGGAGTAAAAAGAATTCCTACTCTCCGATATAACTAGACTCAGAAAACAGTTTTCTTCTAGACTCAACAACGGCCAACTACACGATCAAACAAGGGGGCTCCTAAGGTCGGTCGAGGCTCTGATACCAACTTGTCACCCCCAATATGCGATACTATCCTAAAGAGACTCGAAGGTCCCACCAAGGATAGGACCGCATATTGACACGCTTTTGCAAGGTGGATATCATTACATCAACATTTCATAATAGTTGGGGATACATACAAGACATACAGATGCCGCAAGAATACATCAATACATCATACATAGGATCAACACCCGACTACGGATGAAACACAAACAGAAACTCAAACGACATCCACCCTGCTAGCCCAGGCTGCCGACCTGGAACCTATCCCATGATCGAAGAAGAAGCAGAAGAAGAAGAAGAAGAAGAAGAAGAAGAACTCCAAAACAAGTAACATCGCTCTCGCGTCATGATCATCGCAAAACCTGTACCTGCAACTGGTGTTGTAGTAATCTGTGAGCCACAAGGATTCAGCAATCCCATTACCATGGGTATCAAGACTAGCAAAGCTTAAAGGGTAAGGAAGGGGTAAAGTGGTGAGGTTGCAGCAGCGACTAAGCATGTATGGTGGCTAACATACGCAAATGAGAGCGAGAAGAGAAGCAACGGAACGGTCGTGAAACTAGCAATGATCAAGAAGTGATCCTGAACTCCTACTTACGTCAAACATAACCCAGAAACCGTGTTCACTTCCCGGACTCCGCCGAGAAGAGACGATCACGGCTACACACGCGGTTGATGCGTTTTAGTTAAGGTCAAGTGTCAAGTTCTCCACAACCGGATATTAACAAATTCCCATCTGCCACATAACCGCGGGCACGACTCTCCAAAGTTTATACCCTGCAGGGGTGTTCCTACATAGCCCATTATAAGCTCTCACGGTCAACGAAGGATATTCCTTCTCTCGGGAAGACCCGATCAGTCTCGGAATCCCGGTTACAAGACATTTCGACAATGGTAAAACAAGACCAGCAAAGCCGCCCGATGCGCCGACAATCCCGATAGGAGCTGCACATATCTCGTTCTCAGGGCAACACCGGATGAGACTAGCTACGAGTAAAACCAGCCCTCAAGTTTCCCTGAGGTGGCCCCGCAGGCAGCTCGGTTCAGACCAACACATAGACAAGCACTGGCCCGGGGGGGTTAAAATACAGATGACCCTCTGCATGCGTGACTCCCAAGGGAAAAAGGCTAGGTGAGGCAAATGTAAAACCAAGGCTGGGCCTTGCTGGAATAGTTTTATTCAAAGCGAACTGTCAAGGGGGTCCCATAAATCACCCAACCACGTAAGGGACGCAAAAATCAAGGAACATAACACCGGTATGACGGAAACAAGGGCGGCAAGAGTGCAACAAAACGCCAGGCATAAGGCCGAGCCTTCCACCCTTTACCAAGTATATAGATGCATTAATAATATAAGAGATATTGTGATATCCCAACATAACATAATCCAACAAGGAGCAATCTTCATCTTCACCTGCAACTAGCAACGCTATAAGAAGGGCTTAGCAAAGCGGTAACATAGCCAAACAACGGTTTGCTAGGAAGGGTGTCAATGGTTAGAGGATCATGGCAATTTGGGAGGCTTGAAGAGCAAGTGAATAGGTAGCGCAACATAGCGATAGAACGAAGCAACTAGCATAGCAATGATAGTAATGAGATCCAAGGTGACGGTCATCTTGCCTGAAATCCCGCTAGGAAGAAGGACGAGTCCATGAAGAAGATGAGGCCACGAAGACGAATGAATCCTCACGATCGCAACGACACGGGAACTATCGAGAAGAAGCACACAACATGGTAAACACACCACACATGAACAAGGCATGATGCTCAACCAAGTATGATGCATGACAAGGCTACGTGAAGCTACTCATGGCAAGAGATGATGCATACAAGAACAACACATCAAAGCAAGTTTAAATGAGGCCGGAAACAAAATATGACAATTCCGGTAAGTCCTCATATGCAAATTTTGAAATTGGTCCAGAACTGAATAACCTAATGTTCAAGTTGTTAAACAGCAAGTTAAAATGCACCAAGATGATCTACACGAAATTCTAGTCAAGTTACATATAGAGTTCATTAGATTCGGAGCTACGGCCTAGAAGATATGAGCAAAACAAGTTAAACATGGCATTGATGCAAAATGCATTCAATCATCAAGCAAACACCTCAAAACAAGGATGCAACAAGATAATATGGAACTACATGCAAAACTAAGCAAGTTTCATATAGAGCATGCTCAAAACGGAGCAACGGTGCAACACATACACTCCAAACAAGATATAGCAACAATCTGTCCAAAACAGCAACTAGGCATCTAGCAAGAATTAAAACAATAAGATACAGCAACTCAACATGCAAACAAAAGGCATGGACGTGATGTACGGGTGAAGCATGACAAAATATGAACACTGAGCTATCTCCAGAAACCACTAGAACATGCTCAAAAGGACATGGCAAGATTGCAAATAATAACAGTTTCACAGACTTCATGTTACAGGAATAACATCAGGTTGCAAAGTCTAGAGCTACCAAACAACATGCTACAGGACCATATCATAGCAAACAAAGGCATGGCATTAATCTACTAGTTGCCTAGAACAAAATTCCCTTAATGACCACGAGCCAAAAAGGCACATAAGATATGATGGTACCCATGTAAACATAGCATGTAATATGACAGATTCAGACTTGGTGAAAATAACAGGATATGGCAGAAACAACGATAAGTAGGCATGTTGGTGAGCATGAAACACTCACCACAGAGCAACACATGGCATGAAAAGGTAACCATCAGTAAGATGGCATAAATATGAAGCTCAACATGGCAATAGCATAGTCATAGGGTACATGGATCACTAGCAAAACACATGTCAAAACTGAACTTCATGTTAACAGACTGACAGCAACATTATTTAGTATGTTTGGAGCAAGAGTACAACAAGATACAACAGGCTATAAATGCAAGCAAGGGGATGAATGGATAGAGCAAAACATGTAGAAGAAAACATCCTTAGTGAACAGCTCCAGATTATGCATAGAGCTCATGGTGACAGCAGGTTTACATGGCATCACAAAGTTACAGCTACAGACTTGGCAGAAATGACCAAGTCACAGAAATCAGCAACATCACGGAGACTACTTTGCATGTTTGTGCTAGTCACCACATAGATCCCAAAAATACAGACAAGCACCACTGTCATGACCGCATGATGTAGTTAAAAACACATGTAGAGCTCATGCTCATAGGATGCACACACAAAATGCAATGAAAAAGACAAATCACCAAGTTCTGATAACACACAGCAGTTAACATCATATAGCACTCTTGGAACGATGATTAGGGCATCAAGATGATATCAAAAAAGCATGGCACAATGGAAGAAAATGAAGAGCATCTCATTATGAACATTTTGATATATTAGACATGCAAAAAGGAGCAGCATGCATGTAGATAGAGCAGGTCAAAGATGCACACATGATGCTGATGAAACTGTGGACTTGGCCAATTTCAAGAAAAAAAACATATGAGCGCGAGATAACTAAACTACGCACGGGCGGGGATCTGGGGCGCTCAGCACTGGGCTCGGCCCAGGTCGGAGGAGAAGCAAGGCGGGTCGGGCGCTGCTGGGCCTAGAGACTGGGTCGGCTTGCGGGGGCCCACGTTGGGGTCAACCGCGCGAGGCGACGACTGGATCGGGGCCTCCCGATCCCGCAAGGCGGCGGCGGCGACGGGAGTGGACGGTGGCGGCACTGGTCGCCGGCGAGGGGACGTCCGCCGGCAAGCCGGGCGGGCGGATCCGGCGAGGGGGACGCCAGTTCCGGCGGTGGGGCGGCGAAACGGGGCCGG
>NC_057799.1:216732220-216765551 GCF_018294505.1 Triticum aestivum
GGGCCGGGCGTGGGCCTGGCGGGCCGACGGCGTGCGCGGTGGCCGGGGGCCATGTGGCAGCGAGCGATAGTCGTGGGGCAGACGTGTCCGGTGAGGGAGCGGACATGTCCGGCGGCGTGGAGAGGGTTTGATCTAGGGTTAGGGGTGGATGTGATCCTGAATTTCGGGGGAGGGGGTGTTTATATAGGTAGAGGGAGCTAGGAGAGTCCAAATGAGGTGCAGTTTAAGGCCATGCAATCGTGATCGAACGACCGAGAGAATGGAGGGGGTTTTGCTGGGTTAGTGGGCTGATTTGGAGGGGTGTTGGGCTGCAAGACAAAATGGGCTTTACGGTTACCCGGTTAACCGTTGGGGTATCAAACGACCTCCAAATGGAATGAAATTTGACGGGCGGTCTACCGGTGCTATACCCAGGCCACTTGGCAAATTTCGACCCATTCTGAGAACGTTTTTCTCCCGCTCACGTAAAGAAAACAGAGGGGCGACGGGCGCGCGCGAGAGTATCGGATCGCGAACCGGACAACGGGGAAAAAGGACCGGATGCAAGTTTTGAAAAACATGATGATGCAATGCAGATGATGACATGGCACAATGCAACACGCAAGCAGCTGACATGGCAAGGACGGCGAATAACTGGAAGACACCAGGCGCATCGAATCCGGGGCGTTACAAAATTAAACTAAACATAGCAAGTTATGTTCTTTAGCACTATGTGTATGCTTGTGTTCTTGATTTGTAATCCAGTGGTGTGGTGAGACTACCAACAACAACACAATGTCATATCCTGCTATGTCTCAACTATGAACAATGCCATATTAATGCTATTTAAATCGTGTCTCTTTATTTACCAATCTGACATGGTTGTTGAGGATATAACCCTTAGAGTCACCCGCCAGGAGAGGCCGGGTTACTCATAATGGTCATCACGCGAAGCCCAGTACCGAGCTTGAAGACGGCGGGTCAATGATGGGCCTAAGATCTGGAGATGGCTTAAAGCCCGTAGTGATAAACCGCCATATGGCAAGACTTGTAGTGTAAGGCAAGAATAGTTGAGAGTCCGAGCCGGACACTCTTATGAGCCGGCCGGGACTCTGAGAGCCGCTGGGCGTCAACCTCTCTATATAAAGGGACGACCCGGCGGCGTTTTAGGAAAAAAGTAAGATCTCATCAAGAGCCAGGCATAGCAATCAAGCTCCCTGGTCATCGAAACCATAAGCAATACCACCTCAACTGGACGTAGGCTTCTACCTTCACCGTAAGGGGCCGAACCAGTATAATCCCCGTGTTCCTTGTCCCGTTTAACCCCTTTAAGCTTCCTAGCTACGATGGCTCCACGACTAAGTCCTAGCTCGAGGACATCTGCCGTGACAATTCCATGACAGTTGGCGCCCACCGTGGGACCAGCGCACGGTGGATTTGAGTTCTTAAAGGGCATCTTCGAAGGGCTCAAGGGATACGCTATGGGCCGGATGACCAAGAGTCGTCGCGGCAAGCTCTACATCGATGATGCAAACTGGGGCCCCGAAGCCGGCTCAATTGAGTATGGGTACCGGGTCATTGGCAAGATTGGTGAGCCGGGCCCTGAGCCGAATCTCTGCGTCGATCTCATCGAGACGGCTGAGCGTGCACGGCCCGCCCGGGCTCTACCTGCCTTGAAGCCTGCTTTTGTGGGATGTGTTCATGAGGGACTCTCTGAAGGGTCTGAATCTGGCGATGAGACGGCTGCCGGCTCTGACGGCGAGTCGTCTACGGATGAGTCAAATTCGTTGTATCAACTTGAGGATGGCAGGCTCAGGGGTTGTTCCGATGGCGACAGCATTCCGGACCCTTTTGAACCGCCGAGCCGGGTTGGAATCTTCATGGCCGGCGCGCAACCTATTCAAAATCCCGCCTCCGGGTCAGGAAGCCCGGTGCCTCCACCGGCTCAGGTGCTGATGGATCTCATAGACAAGCTGATGGTCCTGTTGACCACTACGGTGGCTCCGGCGGATCAAGTTCAGCATGACACGGAGGTGGCACAGTTAAAGTTGGATCTAGCAAAGGCCAAGGAGAATCTGGCGGCGGAGGGGATCAGGATGGCTGCAGAGAGGGGGGCTCTCGACGCCCAGACTCTGCTGATTCAGGCACAGTCCTTCCAGCTCACGATGGATCAAAACGCATCCAATGAGGTCATGAGAAGGAGGCATCAAAAGGCCCAATCTCGAATCCCTCCGGTTTACGATCCTCGAAACCTCTTCAACACGCCAGGTGCAGGGTCTAGTAACCCGCCGGAGATCATAGTGCCCGGGGCTGGGACACCAATTCAGCCCCAAGTAATGGGACCGCCCCGGGCGAACCCTGCCCCGCCTCCGTACGTGCCAATACCACCGGGTCATTATGCCAACCCGTTGGAAAACATGGTCGCCGCGGCGGCACGGCTGGCGGCTCTCCCAATCGATGGCGACTCTCCAACGGCGGTTGAAACCCGCCGGGTCAGGGAGCTCCTTCAGACAGCTCTGGCACAGCAAGAGGCGTACTCTTACAGCCGGGATAGGATCCATTCAACCCCTCGTCTAGGCCGGAGCCCGAGTTATAGCAGACACATGGTTTCAGCGAACGGCTCAAGTAATGTCCGAGGCCATGACTTGCCACCTGGCCATGGCCCGGCTCATAACGGGGCCTTTCACGCAACAGACCAAGACAGAGCACGGCAAGAGGCGGAGTAGGTGCCTCAGCTGACGGCTTACCAGACACCCCCGTCTTATCCGACGGCTTTCGTCGACGTGGGTATCCCTACGAGGACTGGAGGTGTCCCTTGTTTAGTGCCGGCTCTCCGCAATGAAGGTCTACCCAAGGACTTCAAAGGGCCTAGGAAGGTGCCTAATTACACGGATGATTTACAACCCGGAGCCTGGATCGAGAGCTATGAGATGGCCATGGAATTGCTGGAGGTCAGTGAAGCGGCGATGGCCAAGTACTTCACCATGATGTTAGATGGGATTGCCCACACTTGGTTGAAAGGGCTGCCACCGAATTCCATCGGGTCTTGGGCTGAGCTGAAAGCCTGGTTCATCCAAAACTTCAAAGATACCTGTGGACAGTCTATGTCAATTCTGGATTTGACTAACTGTAAACAGCAGGAGGGTGAGTCTACGACACATTGGGTTCGCCGGGTCAAAGAGATAATACATTCATCTGATAAGATGGATGCCGGCTCTGCAGTCTTAATGTTGGAGCAGAATTGTCGCTTCCTGCCCCTGAAGATGAAACTCGGGCGGCTCAAACGCGACTGCAATGATATGGGTACGCTGATGGCGGCTCTCGTCAAGTACGCCGACTCTGATAGTACCAAGGACCCCGCTTCAGATGATGAAAGGACAGGGAAGGGAAGGAAGAACGGCAATGGCAAGGGTCCTCAGCATAACCCGGCAAACCAAGGAGGTAACAAGCGTAAGGCTGATGGCAGCATGGAGTTTGTGGCCAATGCCAACTCACAGGGTAACAACCAGTGACGTAAAGGGAGGCCATCTCCCCGAGCTGGCGGGTCAGGCCCGACGCTCGAGCAGTTGTTGAACGAGCCTTGTCCGAGGCACGGCTCTAGGGAGAAGCCAGCTACTCATCTATGGAAAGATTGCGCAATCATGAAGGCCTTTAGGAATATCAATGCCTTTAATGGCAATAATGGCTCGGGCGGCGGCTCAGGCGCCGGCGGCTTTCATGGCCCGGGCGGCGGCTCAAATTCCAATCCTCAGAATGTTCAAGGGGCTGTAATCAGCAGTCCGGCCAAGGTCATCAACAGCAATAGGGGGGATACCAGACCAATCCAAAACAGCTCAATGGTGGACAGTACCATGTGTTTACCACCAGTCTGTGTAAGCGAGATCAGAAGCTTCATAAGAGGGTTGTGAATGCTGTTGAGCCGGCGGTTCCACGCTATTTAAGATGGTCTGAGCAGCCTATTGTGTGGAGTAGGGAGGATCACCCTCCCCGGGTTGATAATCCGGGTCACTTGGCCTTGGTGGTGGCTCCTCAGGTGGGAGGATATAAGTTCACTAAGGTGCTCATGGACGGAGGCAGCAGCATCAACATCCTCCATTATGAGACCTTCCGTCGTATGGGGTTGATTGATAAGAACCTCAGCCAGTCCAATACTGTTTTCCATGGTGTGGTGCCTGGTAAGTCGGCTTATCCAGTTGGTAAGATCGAATTGGAAGTGGCCTTTGGAGATGAGTACAACTACAGGGTGGAAAAATTGACCTTTGAGGTGGTCAAGATAAGAAGTCCGTATCATGCCATATTTGGGCGGCCGGCTTACGCCAAGTTCATGGCACGGCCGTGTTACATATACCTACAGCTCAAGATACCGGGTCCCAATGGGACCATTACGGTTCATGGTAGCCTAAAGGTAGCCTTGGAATGTGAGGAAGGTGACGCGGCTTATGCAGAATCTGTTTGTGCAACAGAGGAGCTGAAGTTTTACAAGGATAATGTTGACCCAACAGATATGACATCTCTGAAAAAGCCGACCACGGAGCATGAGCCGGCAATGAAATTTAAGTCAGCTCATGAGACTAAACTTGTTGATTTCGTTCCAGGTGACTCATCTCAGCAGTTTAGCATCAGTGCCAATTTGGATCCAAAATAGGAAAGCGCGCTCATCGAGTTCATCCGTGAGAACAGGGACATCTTTGCATGGAAACCTTCTGACATGCCAGGTGTACCTAGAGAACTCGCTGAGCACACTCTTAATATTGATCTGAAATTTAAGCTGGTCAGGCAATTCCTTCGGCGGTTTAATGAAGAGAGGCGGAAGGCCATTGGTGAGGAGGTGGCCCGGCTCTTGGCGGCTGGGTTTATTGTCGAAGTCTTTCATCTAGAATGGTTAGCTAACCGGTGCTCGTGCTTAAGAAGAATGGCACCTAGCGGATGTGTGTGGACTACACGGACTTAAACAAGGCATGTCCGGCTGATCCTTTTTCCCTCCCCCGTATTGATCAAATCATTGATGCCACCGCGGGTTGTGAGCGTTTAAGTTTCTTAGATGCATATTCTGGATACCATCAGATTAAAATGGCAGTGAAGGACCAGGAGAAGACGACGTTCATCACTCCCTTTGGAGCCTTCTGTTATGTGTCTATGCCTTTTGGACTCAAGAGTGCACAGGCGACTTACCAGCGTTGTGTGCAGAATTGTCTTCATAACTAGATTGGGCGCAATGTTCACGCCTATGTGGATGATATCGTGGTTAATTCCAGGGAGAAGGAGACCCTGGTAGATGACCTTAGAGAAACCTTTGATAATCTCCGGGTTTACAAGATGATGCTTAAGCCGGCCAAGTGTGTTTTTGGTGTTCCTGTAGGCAAGCTCTTGGGTTTCTTGGTTTCTAACAGAGGCATTGAAGCTAACCCGAAAAAAATCAAGGCAATCACCTCTCTGGCTAAGCCGGCATGCATAAACGACGTCCAGCGCCTGGCGGGTCGTATCGCTGCTTTAAGCCGGTTTATAAGCCGTTTGGGTGAGAAGGCCATGCCGCTGTACCAGTTGATGAAGAAAACTGATGACTTTATCTGGAATGATGCTGCTAATGCTGCGTTTGAGCATTTGAAGAGATAGCTGGCCGAGCCCCCAGTCCTCGCTGCTCCGGTTGACAAGGAGCCTTACTACTGTATGTAGCTGCTAACACACGAGCCGTCAGTGTGGCTGTGGTGGTGGAGCGCAAGGAAGAGGGTAAGTTATATCCGGTTCAGCGGCCGGTTTATTACGTCAGTGAAGTGCTCATCGAGTCCAAACAGCGGTATCCACATTGGCAGAAGCTTGTTTATGGTGTATTCATGGCAAGCCGGAATCTTAAGCACTATTTTCAGGGTCACCCCATCACCGTGGTTAGTTCTGCTCCCCTTGGAGATATCATCCAAAACAGAGAAGCCACAGGGAGAGTGGCTAAGTGGGCCATAGAACTTGGCCTCATGGTCTGAAATATGTGCCACGCACTGCTGTTAAATCTCAAGCTTTGGTGGATTTCATCAACGATTGGACAGAGCTACAGGTGCCTGAAGAAAAGCCGGATAATACATATTGGACTATTCACTTTGATGGGTCTAGGCAATTGGAGGGCTCGGGGGCTGGAGTTGTATTGGCTTCCCCTAAGGGTGACAAGTTTCATTATGTGCTACGGTTGATGTTTCCTTGTACTAACAATGCGGATGAGTACGAGGCCTTGCTCCATGGTCTTCGGATGGCTAAGGAGATGAGCTTGAGCCGAGTAAGGTGCTTCGGCGACTCAGATCTAGTGGCTCAACAAGTATCAGGCAAGTGGGATTCCAAGGACCCTCTCATGGTGGCTTATTGCCGTGAAGTGGATGCCATTGATGGACACTTTCAGGGTTACCAAGTAGAGCACATCGATCGCAGGAAGAACGAGGCGGCTGATGCATTAAGCCGGCTGGGCTCTCAGCGAAAGCCGGTGCCACCTAATACTTTCTTGGACATCCTGCATAACCCTTCTGTCAAGTTACCTACAGAAGAAGACTTGGCTGTCCCTGACCCGGAGGTACATTTGGTGGCGGCTCTCCACATCACCCCGGACTGGACAGTACCATACTTGGCATGCATGACTCGGGGAGATTTGCCTGAGGACGAAACTCTGGCCAGACAAATAACCTGGCGGTCTAAGTCAATGGTCGTCATCAATGGTGAGCTGCATCGCCGTAGTGTTACTGGAACGTTCCAGCGTTGTGTTTCCCCTGAGGAGGGTCAAGAAATCTTACGTGAGATTCACGAAGGGGATTGTGGCCATCATGCCGGCTCAAAATCCCTTGTGGCCAAGGCTTTTCGTCATGGTTTTTATTGGCTGACGGCTCATGCTGATGCGGAGGACTTGGTCAGTAAATGTGATGGTTGCCAGAGGTTCTCGCGACGGGCTCATGTGCCGGCTCAGGAGCTGAGGATGATTCCAATTACTTGGCCATTTGCGGTCTGGGGGCTTGACATGGTTGGGCCTTTTAAAAGGTCCAAGGATAAGAAGACCCACCTCTTGGTGGCAGTTGACAAATTCACAAAGTGGGTTGAATCGGAGCCAGTTAGCAAGTGTGACGCAACCACGACGGTTCAATTCATGAAAAGGGTGATATTTCGCTTTGGCTTTCCACACAGCATTATAACTGACAATAGTACCAATCTGTCTAAAGGCGCCATGGAGGAGTTTTGTCAACGAGAGCATATTCGACTTGATGTTTCATCAGTGGCTCATCCTCAATCCAATGGTCAAGCTGAGAGAGCTAATCAGGAGGTCTTGAAGGGCATTAAGCCCCGGCTTTTAGTCCCTTTGCAACGGACGCCGGGTTTTTGGGTGGAGGAGCTACCCTCCGTGTTATGGATCATCAATACTACTCCTAACAGGTCTACGGGTTACACACCTTTCTTCATGGTTTATGGAGCGGAAGCAGTCCTCCCCAGTGACATCCGTCATGACTCGCCTCGAGTGGCGGCTTATGTTGAGGCGGATAATGAACAGGCGCGCCAAGATGCTCTTGACTTGTTGGACGAACAGCGTGACGTGGCAGCAGCTCGCTCAGCGATTTACCAACAAGACATGCGCCGTTATCACAGTCACCGGGTTAAGTCTCGGGTCTTCCAGGAAGGTGATCTGGTGCTCTGGCTCATCCAAGATCAAATAGATGCACACAAGCTATCCCCGCCTTGGGAAGGGCCCTTTGTGGTCAGCAAGAACTTGCATAACGGGTCATATTACCTTATTGACGTTCGGGAGCATAAAAATTCATGCAAGTCAGAGGAAGAGACCCGTCGGCCGTGGAACATAGCTCAGCTTCGGCCTTATTACACTTGAGCCACCGGCTCTCATAATGTACATATTTCTATAGCCATGTATATATTATGTTAAATAATAAAGCAGGACCTCTGTCCTTTTCTCCTCCAAAGGTAAAAGTGTTGTTTCCATTACACCATCACATGGTCACTTGGAGGTGGATCCGGCTTATGATCGTATTCGAATCTAGGCGTATGCAATATAATCACCTCGGGGCTTCCTGTTCAAACATAGGTCGTATTCGAACCAAAGAGAACATAGCTGTCGATACCCACCTGATTGGCAAAGTGCCGAGCTCATTGGGGAGTTTTCTTTGATCATATTTGAATCATAGCTCAACCCCCTTTGGGAACCGACGTGGATCGTATTCGAAGCAGCGTCGTTAAACAACTCTCAAGGTCATTTGGGGGCTTCCTGTTCAAACATGGGTCATATTCGAACCAAAGAGAACATAGCTGTCGGTACCCTCTTGATTGGCATCGCCAAAGCCACTGGGGGCTATATGATCGCATTCGAATCTTAGCTTAACCCCTTTGGGACGGTTCTCTGGTCGTATTCGAACCGGAAGCCCTTAAGTTTTTGATTTTCTGACTTACAACAAGTTCTGTTGGTCGCATCAGCAGTGTGCAAGGGCGGCTTTTCCTTTTGCCGACTTAATTTTGATTCACAATGCTGATAACATATGGTAAGTATTCTTGACGCTGGTAAACCGGAGTTGAGGTCTTCATCTCATCATTCGGGTTACATAAGCCGGAACTCTACTTGAAGGCCCGTAAGTATGCCATTATGGTTACATCAAAGAGGTAATGGAGGGCCAGTCTTTGAGGATTGTTAACTCCTATTCCGGGTTATGTATGTAAGGTCTATGGTTCTCAGTGCGGTAAGCCACCTCGAGGCTTGTGACTTGTTTTTCTATGCAGGATGGTTAAAGAAAGCTATTCGAGCTTAAGGACAATAAATGATCAATTATGACCCGGAGGAATATAAGGAAGCAACTTTAACGGAGCTAAGCATTCAACATGTGCACGATGGCACGACAAGATTAACATGTTTGTCCTACTCTATTACAAGACTCCCTGAGTCCAAAAGGTGAGGCATTGCTCTAAGGTGCAACCATAAGCCGTCTAAAGATCAAGGTGCTTGTGGAGTCGAAGCTTCCGGCTCATCCCTCTCCGCTCCTCCGGCTGTTCCCATGACCTGGAAGGTTGACGATTTCCAGTCAATGCCGCTCAAAGCTTCAAATTGAGCCTCCTCATCAATTAACCCGGCCGGGTCAATTTCTGGGGCAAAGGTGTGCTTAAGAGTCGGCGGGACCAAGCTGATGGCTTCATAACACGGAGTGGGGATCCTCTGATTCTCTGTGTCGTAGCCCGGCTGGTACTTGGTAAGGTCGGTGTCATTCCCAATCAGGGTGGCCACCGGGCGCACGATCTTCACACAGGCAGCAAAGTCTTTTTGGTCGAAGGGGGTGCCATCTTCCTTCAGGCTGGGGTATCCAAGTGCGATGTCAGCCGGGTCTAGCTCTGGAAGGAAAGCCTTGGCCCGGCTCAGAGCAGCTATGGCTCCGGCTCTTGTAGAGGCCCGTCACAGCTCTTGGAAACGCTGAGGAAGAACGGCAAGCCTGCGAAGTACGTCCGCCAGGTGAGTCAGAACCTCATTGGACAGGGCCACAATGGCCAAGGCGCGTTGTGACCCGGTGTAGAGTTGCTCCACCAAAGTGTACACGGCCTTCAGCTTGGTCAGCACATTTTGATTGAGGTTGGAGCTTCTGGGACCTGTTTTACAACGTCAGGTAAGCCGCTAGAAATGATGGGACTTATGAGACATAGAGAATGTAAACTTGTTGAAAGTCTGCAGAATGACTTACCGAAGATTGCGGCGACCATCTGTGACACATGGCGCTTTAAGCCGGAGAGTTCGGCGGTTCTCTCCGTCAGAGCCGCCTCCTCCTGTTCAGCCCGGCTGACCAGAGCAGCCTTCTCTTCGGCCGAAGTCTTCCTTTCGGTTTCAAACTTCTTCTTCAGCTTCTCTTAAGCAGCAACACTGGACTCAAATTTAGCGTTGGCCTTCCGGGTCTCAGTTTCCTGAGTCTTCAGGCGGTTCTTCAGCTCAGAGATATCAGCCTCAAATTTCTTGCAAGCAGCCTGTACAATTTCCGGGTTATAGTATGAATAATTATTATATAACTTTAAAGTCCGAAGCACTTTCCAAGCAAAGACACTTGGCACTTGGGGGCTAATGTATGCTGAAAGGTTCTATGTACGAATTGCCGGTTCACGAAAGTAAGCCGGAAGTTAAGTCTACAACATATTCTATCATAAGTAGTAGACTTGGGGGCTAGTATGGTAAAGATGACTATGCAGTAAGAAAGAGTGTGGTACCTGAGACTTCTGCTGTATCTGCTTCACCATGTCAATTTCCAGGTCCCGGCTGCTGTGCACCTGATTGACATAGCCGGAGATGATATCTCCAATGCTCAAGTTAGCGTAGTTGGTGATGTCCAGCTTGGCCCTGCGGCGCTCTAGCAATTCTTCCTTGGCAGAGCACTTAGCCAGCGCAGTGGGTCTCCCCAGCTCGACAAACTCCGTCCGGGTGATTACCACGTCCGGGTCATCGGCCGGCTGAGGCGGGCTGGAGATGTCCGGATTGGTAGAAGTCTCTATGACTGGCTCGTCGATTGGAGCGGTGGCTTCAGGAGCAGAGGCAGCTGGCGGCTCTTGAGCTGAAACCTCCGGCTCAGTCAAGACCGGCTCTTCGACCGGTTTATTCTTCTTCGCCCTCTTGCTGAGCTTTGCCTGGGCACTGAAAGGACAAAAGGTTAGTACAAAAGCATGAGTAAAGATAAGCACCACAAGAGATGATCATCATTACCCGGGTGCGGTCTTGAAAGCCGGCAGGTTCGATTGCATAGAGTCACCAGAGGAAGGTGAAGTTTCCTGATAATTTGAATCAGAAGAATTGAGCGGTTGACGTATAACGCCCGCCAAAGGATGAAAAGGATATAAGTTGGAGATAACATCGGTCCGGTGCTTCCTTGACACTTCAGGTAAGCTGGAGGAGAGGTCTGCATCCTTGTTAGTCCGGGTGTCCCGCCGGCTCTCATGAATCTGTTGCTTGAAAAGAAATTGAGGATCTTGATAAGCTAAAGGATGTGAAAATCTTACTTTCCGGGTTACTCTTCGGACTTTCGGCCTTGGCAAGGGCTCCGAGTCGGAGGAAAGTGTCGTTACCTCTTCAGTCACCGGGTTACTTGCTCCGGTGTCATCCTGCTGATGATCAGTATCGATAAGGTGGATAGGAATAAACAAGAAACAAAACAAGAGCCTACAGATTCAGGGGTTACCTCTGACTCGGAGCTGTCACTTAGCTGAAGCAGCTCTGAGGCAGTAGGCCTGCTTCCCTTCTTGCGGGGAGCGGCTCTCCTGGCGGCTTTCTTAGCCTTCCTGGCTTTTTTGGCCGCTTCATGGTCATATTTGACCTTCCAGAACTTTTCACTAGCCTGAAACATACAGCAAAGATTTCTTAAGGTTCAGATGGAAACTATTAAAAAGAAAACCAAGGCGTTAAGGTCAGTGGCTTACCGCCGGAGCCGGGTTAGCTTGGCAGAAGGGGATCAGGCCGGTTCTCCCACAGTCGGCTAAGCTCTCGTTCAGGAGAGACTTGGTCATGTCGTCCACAACGTCCTCAGGAAGATCGTTGGGGCTATGCCGCAGAGGGTCATCCTTCCGGCCCATGTAAGCACACATTAAGCCGGGGCGGCGGCTCAAGGGGATCACCCACCAAGAGATCCAAACCCGGACCAGATCAATGCCGTTGAGGCCGTTTCCCAGGAGAGCCTTGATCTTATTGATGGTTGGGATCAGAGGTTGACGCTCAGCTTGAGATAGTTTGTCTGGCAGAGGGTGATTTGGCTCCAGACGCAGGGCACGAAAGCCAGGCAGAGGGCTCTCGTCAGCCGGAGAAGTGTCCTGGCAATAAAACCACGTCTGGTTCCAGTCCTTTGGATGGCTTGGCGGCTCAGCATAAGGAAAGAGGCAGTCTCTCCGGCGTTGAATGGAGATTCCACCAAGTTCCAGGCTTGGCCCGTTGGCGCACTCATTCTGGCGGTTCTGATAAAATAGCTCTCTGAAGAGCAGCAGGCTGGGCTCTTCTCCAAGATAGACTTCGCACAATACTTGGAAGTTGCATATATTTGACACGGAATTGGGTCCTATGTCTTGCGGCCGCAGATCGAAGAAGTTAAGAACATCCCTAAAGAATTTTGAGCCGGGCGGTGCGAAGCCCCGGCTCATGTGATCAGCAAATATCACCACCTCACCATCTCTAGGTTGAGGTCTCTCCTCCGACGGGTAAGGGGCATGATAAGACATGATTTCCTTCTTGGGCAAGTAACCCATCTTTACGAAATCAGCTAAAGTGTCGTCGGTGACATTGGATCTCATCCAGTTGCACGTGATGGGTGCCTTGGGAGCTTTAGGAGGCATTGTGAAAGATGAAGCCTATGAGAAAAGGAAAATGTCCGGTTCAATTATAAGCCGGCAGACGTCTACAGTTTAATACTCAAATGGCGGCTTATGAGAGGGGCCTAATGACATATGGTTAAGTGCATCGGGTTATCTAAGCCGCTGAAGGTATCGTGAGTAATTCAAATTGTCTACAGCTTTATCATAAATGAGCCGGAAATTTTACAGCACGTGGCTTCTTTTACGCCGGAAATGTGAGCCGCCATAGCTCAGCAGATGCAATTTTTGACTAAGTGTGGTGAAAACAAGTTTCACAGATCACATTAATTATTTTGGATCAAACGGTTGGCTAAAAGGGAAAATTTCTAGAACTAGAACAGACACAGAAAAAGTTCAAGGGTTTGAACGGAGCCTTTATGCAATGAAAGGGGATCTATGTACATTGGGAACGGGTGTGAAACAGCTACCGCAGCAGGTCTGTACAGTCTAAAGATCAAGAAAAGGTGGTAATAATGGAATCTATCAAGAGCTCGTGAAGAACGGCGACGAACACGGGAAGAACAGCAAAAGAACCCTAATGCGGATCTATTTTATGGAGTGGCAAGGGTTTACGGGTGCTGGAGAGTTGCGGAGGTCGCCGCCATTTCTCTGGTCACGTCAGGTTGATGCAGCTGCTTGAGTCGGTGAAGACGAGGAGACCCGCGGCAGCGGCGGCGGTGGAGCTCGAGCGGCAGTACAGTGGCGAGAGGAGGAAGACGATGGAGGCGACGAGTAACTAGAGCCTCATGGGCCGGGCTATTTATAAGGTGAGGCTCATAAGTGGGCGCGAGAAACGAGGAGGCCACGGCGTGATTATCTCACCACAAAAAGGCCTCGATTTTCGGGATGGCCTTTAAAGATAAGATCCGTTGAGGATATGGTGGGATAAAAAAATGGACTTAATGGAAGATGACGTCATGGCGGGTTACCAGGAATCCAGAAGATGACGTCACGGCGGGTTATAGCCTTCACACGACCATAAGCCGGAAGATCTTTTCTCTCAAAAGAATTGAAGATTGACATGAACCGGTTCAAATCAATCTGGGGCCTAATGTTGAGGATATAACCCTTAGAGTCACCCGCCAGGAGGGGCCAGGTTACTCATAATGGTCATCACGCGAAGCCCAGTACCGAGCTTGAAGACGGCGGGTCAATGATGGGCCTAAGATCCGGAGATGGCTTAAAGCCCGTAGTGGTAAACCGCCGTATGGCAAGACTTGTAGTGTAAGGCAAGAATAGTTGAGAGTCCGAGCCGGACACTCTTATGAGCCGGTGGGGACTCTGAGAGCCGCTGGGCGTCAACCTCTCTATATCAAGGGACGACCCGGCGGCGTTTTAGGAAAAAAGTAAGATCTCATCGAGAGGCAGGCATAGCAATCAAGCTCCCTGGTCATCGAAACCATAATCAATACCACCTCAACTGGACGTAGGCTTTTACCTTCACCGTAAGGGGCCGAACCAGTATAATCCCCGTGTTCCTTGTCCCGTTTAACCCCTTTAAGCTTCCTAGCTGCGATGGCTCCACGACTAAGTCCTAGCTCGAGGACATCTGCCGTGACAATTCCACGACAATGGTATAAATTGATAGTGCACTCACCATTCATGCTTATACGTTGTTTAGAACTACATCTATGCTTGTGGTCTTGATCTGTAATCCAGTGGTATGGTGAAGTTGGCCGCTCCTGCACAATGCCATTTCCTGCCGTCTTAACTATGAACAATTCCTATTATGTTAGTGTTATTTTAAACCATGTCTGTTTATTGCTGAGAAAGAAATGAGATGAATTGACAGCGCTGATGCTTATACGTGCAAAACCTGTTATCTACCTACTTTTTCTCTTTCAGGGTGACAACACTGCTGCTAGGAAGAACTGCCACAATGATAGTGAGACGAACCCATTGTTTGTCCCTCTAACACATATTCTAGAGGAGAAGGCAACACATATTGAGGGTAGGGATACAACCAAGAAGTCACATCTTGATGTAGTGTCAAACTTACTCAGTGACACAAGCTTGATGAAGTCGCCGCCTGAATCTGTTCGACTTCTTCAGTCTGAAATTCAAGCAGAAATACATGCTTCCGCTCAAATACGACTGGAACTCCAATCTCTATGCAAGATTAACCGTAAGTACAAGACGTTTATTGATGCTATGCAGCTTAAGTTGGTGGACATGAGTGCCAAAGAAGCGCAGTCTCGTCAGGTTGCCAAGCTGCTTGCGCTGCAGCTCCTTGGCCGGGCTAACCTTTCTTGCACTGTGTTGAAGTGCTGTCGGTTCTGTCTATTATTTTGTCTGCCTGTTAACTTCCACTGGTGGCGACTCGCCCAGTTTATGTAATCTGCTGTCTGGTTGCCCTTTATTATCACTGGCGCCGAACTTTGATGCCGAGGGGATGTAATATGCTGTAATTTCTTTGTTGTATAGTCTAGGTTTATTCCTGGTCGGTATGCTCTAATTTAGGCCGGAAGGTTCAGTGGATCTCAGTGTTGTCGGTCTTCAGGCCGGCCCTTTACTCATATGGGCCAAAACCTGGGCCTATAATCATCTTGGGCCATTAGCAGGTCTAAACCTATAGTTGTTTCCCGCCTTTAACAGGCCGAGTAAAGCTCTGTCCAGCTGGGCCAGAGAATACCATGGGCTTTTAACAGGCTAAAACCTAGATTGGGCTAGCGTTGAGGCAAAAAAATCATGGGCCAATACAGGATGAAATTGCCTAAGGCCCATGTTTGGCCCAAATAGGACGAGCAGTTAACAGGCCAAAATATATCTCGGGCCTGTTTGGCCCAATAAAATTATGGGCTTTAAGCAGGCCGGTATCTACGTGGGCCATAGGCCTAAAAGTGTCACGAGCCATTATCAGATGGGCTGTAAGCAGGCCGGATTCAACATGGGTTGTAATTAGGCCCAACTATTACAAGGGCCATTAACAGGCCCATAGCCCAGTTGGGCTGAAATTTATCCACGAAGACTACGGGCCGTTAAGAGGCCTAAAGTTACTTCGAACAAGAAATAGCCCAGTTTCTGCATGGGCCGTTAAATGGCCCAAAGTGAAACCGGGCCGACAACGTCCGAGATGCACCATGGGCAGCTAACAGGCCGAAACTATTATCGGGTCGAACTGGTAAGCGGGCAATTAACAGGATGAAATACAAACCTGTCTTAGTATGGGCCCAAAAGAACAGTGGCCTGTTAACGGGCCTAATCTGTTATGGGCCGTAATTTGGCCCGGAACGCGACCAGCTGTGAACGGGCCAGATCTAGTATGGGCCTCAATTTGACCCAAAACATGGCAGGCTGTTAACGGGCCAACCCACTAGTGTTTGAAAAAACTTGGTGGGCCTTTAGTTAGGCTGGCCTTTTCACCAGAATGGGCTGCTGTTGGGCCGTGCCACGTGTCGATGTATCATAGGCGCCTCCTGTCCAATGAGTGGATGACATCTGTCTGAACATTGAGCCAACATGTGTTCCTCCGGCCAATGAAAATTTTACACGTGGAAAATCCCCATTGGTCCCGGCTGTTAACGGGTTATCGGATCCAAAACAGGACCAGATAGCTTAACGGCGTCCCATTACGGTGGATGCCACGTGTCGGTCACCCTTGACGAAAGCACTTCTATGACGCGTGATTTATCATCATGGAAGTGGACACTTCTGTGATGATAATTTTGTAATGTCATGGAACACTTCTACGATAGCACAGGTATGACTATCTTGATTCTGTCATAAAATTGTCATGGATGTACATGCATGACAGAAAACGTGACCTACTATGACAAACACGTATCATCATGGAAGTGTCTTTTTTTGTAGTGCATGGTGGGCAATAGTGGTGTCGACAGGAGAAAGGGAACGGAGGCAGATGACTGCGGCTATGACCGGCGCAGCAGCTTATATGGCAATGGTGGGCCGCGGAGGGATGGAAGTGTGGTGCCCCAGTAGCCGCCTCGGCAACCGCGTATCATTGATGTGGGCGGCGGACGAGCGGACGGACGACACTTCTGTTGTTTGAAGGCAGAGCAATCGCCTGCACCGGGAACAGGGGCGGGCGGCGTTGACAGTTTCGGGCGGAAAGTGCGCGCGGGCGAGGGAGGTGGTCTGGGTGGGCCACGGCAGTCAGACTCGTGCTTGGCAGCAGGTCAGACCAGCAGCCGGACATGCTCGCTCACCAGCTGAGGGAGTCCTGGATTAAGGGGTCCTCGGGCGTCCGACCTGTTGGACATGGGCCGGACTGATTTGCCATGAAGAGACAAGACAGAAGACTCTCTCCCGAGTCCGGATGGGACTCTCCTTTGCGTGGATGGCAAGCCTGGCGTTCAGATTAGAAGATTCCTATTCCGTAACCGACGTTGTACATCCCTAGTCCCCTCCGCTGTCTTTATAAATGGGAGGCTAGACTTCTAGGGTTTTAGCCATTACGATCTCGTGGTAGATCAACTCTTGTAATATTCATATTCATCAAGACCAATCAAGCAAGAAGTAGGGTATTACCTCCATAGAGAGGGCCCGAACCTGGGTAAACATCTATCCCCTGTCTCCTGTTACCATCGACCTTAGAGGCACAGTTCGGGACCCCCTACCCGAGGTCCGCCGGTTTTGACACCGACATTGGCGCTTTCATTGAGAGTTCCTCTGTGTCGTTGCTAGAAGGTTTGATGGCCCCGTCAATCATAAAAAACAATGCTGCCCTGAGGGAGGCTTTCCTCCCCGGCCAGATCCTTGTGTTTGGTGGCTTCGCACTGCGGGCCAACTCGCTTGGCCATCTAGAGCGGAACGACAGCTACGCCCCAGGTCACCAGATTAGTTTTGGAAATCTGGATTATGTCGCTGATATCCAAGGATACTTGATCTTCCAAGGATTCGTGCCCCCAACCTCCGCTCTGGCCCTAGATCTGGAGCATATCGTCAGGTCCGAAGACGGGCTCTCAGAGCTCGTCGGACTATCTGCGGCCACTAGGCCCATTGTGGGAGAGCCAGGGGAAGTAGTGTCACTGGCAACCATCATGAAGCCGGACCCTTCTTCGGACACTGGCTCCGAATCCTCAGAGTCAGCATCGTGTGAGTTCGGCCAAGGAGTCTCCCTCTCGCCGTAGTCCACGGGCTCTCTTCTCTCGGGCCAAACCTCGCCTTTAAGCGATGCTCTCGACTTAATGTGATCCCTTGTCATTACAGAGGAGCAACGTCCGAACTATGCCCAGCCCGGACTAGGGTCTTAGAGCAGGGAATTTTACATCCCACCCACCACCCACTTTATAGCCACTGTCGAGGACTTAACCGACATGCCCGATTACGGCTCCGAAGACATCGACAGTATGGACGACGATGCCGGAGAAGAGCAGGTCGAAAACCCGCCGTTTACCGAATGCTGAACGGCCACCTCTTCGTATGACGTGTACATGGTGGATACACCCAAAGAAGCTAACGGCGATCACAGAGAAGACCCAGTCGAGGATAAACCTCCTGAGATACAGCCAAAGCGCTGACGATAGCGGTGTCGCTCTAAGTCACGCCGTGGAAAAGACAACAATACCGGCACAGGAGAAAACAATACTCTAGATGATCCCGAAGACAATGAAGACCCCGTTGAACCAACCTTCAAATAGGACGAACGGGAAGATGGGCGACTCAGCCCTGATGAACAGGCCGTAAACAAAGACTCAAAGGACAGTAATTATCTTCCGCTCTCCGAGGATGAGGTGAGCCTTGCCAACAAGGATTTTATCATGCCGGAGGAACCTCTCGAGCAGGAGCGCTTTAACCGTCGGCTAATAGCCACTGCAAAGAGCCTAAAAAAGAAGCAGTAGCAGCTTCAAGCTAGTCAATATCTTCTCAACGATAGATGGACTAATGTCCTGGCAGCCGAGGAATGCGGCCTCGAGCGCCCAACCAAGAATTACCCAATGCGCAAATTGCTACCTCAATTCGATGAAGATGCACTTGAGCCCATACCATCAACGCGTAAAGTGGCTGATCGACCACCACGTGGCCGGGACAAAGCGGCAACTCAAGCCGAACACCAGCCCATACTACCTTGCCATAAAGGCAGAGATAAAACAGCTTGGGGATATACATATGACCTGCGGCAAGACCTGGACAGTAGAGCAGGACAAACTAGATCGATCTACGGATCGCGGGGGCGTGCCCCGACACACGACGATGGCTATCTAGCCGGACGCGACAAGCATAATCATGCCCGGGCCGAAAACCGCAGATGGACTCCATCCGAGCTACGTCGCGCGTGGCCCGATATAGAGGCGCCGCACACCCCCTTTGCTTCACGGATGAAGTAATGGAACACAAATTCCCAGAAGGGTTTAAACCCGTGAACAACGAATCATACGATGGGACAACAGACCCTGCGGTATGGATCGAAGATTTTATTCTCCATATTCATATGGCCCGCGGTGATGATCTTCACGCCATCAAATAGCTCCCACTAAAACTCAAGGGACCAGCTCAGCACTGGTTGAACAGGCTGCCCGAAAACTCCATTGGCAGCTGGGAGGACCTGGAAGACGCCTTCCGCGATAACTTCCAAGGTACATACGTCGAACCTCCTGATGCCGATGACCTAAGTCACATAGTCCAGCAGCCCGGAGAATCAGCCGGGAAATTCTGGACTAGGTTCTTAACTAAAAAGAACCAGATCATCAACTGTCCGGATGCCGAAGCCCTAGCGGCCTTTAAACACAGCATCCACGACGAATGGCTCGCCCGACACCTTGGCCAGGAAAAGCCGAAATCCATGGCATCCCTCACGGCACTCATTACCCGCTTTTGCGCGGGCGAAGATAGCTGGCTAGCTCATAGCAATAACAATGCAAGCGAACCTGGCACCTCTGAAGCCAGAAATAGCAACGCCAAGCCCCGACGCAACAGACACAAGCGTCGAAGCAACGATAACAATACCGATGATACGGTGGTCAACACCGGATTCAGTGGCTCCAAGTCCTGCCTGCGGAAGAAGCCATTTAAAAGGAATAATCCGGGCTCATCCAGCTTGGACCGCATACTCGATCGTCTGTGTCAGATACACGACACCCCCGAGAAGCCAGCTAATCATACCAACAGAAGTTGTTGGGTCTTTAAGAAGGTCGGCAAGTTAAATGCCGAGAACAAGGAGAAGGGGTCGCAAAGTGAGGACGATGACGAGGAGCCCCGTCCACCGAACACAAGGGGACAGAAGAAGTTTCCCCCTCAGGTTAAAGCGGTGAACATGATATACGCTACCCATATCCCAAAGAGGGAGCGCAAACGCGTGATCAGGGACGTCTATGCGATAGAGGCAATCGTCCCAAAATTCAATCCATGGTCGTCATGCCCGATCACCTTCGATCGCAGGGACCATCCGACCAGTATCCGTCATGGTGGTTCCGCCGCACTGGTCCTCGACCTAATAATTGATGGCTTCCACCTCATGCGAGTCCTCAAGGACGGTGGCAACAGCCTCAACCTGCTCTATCAGGATATAGTGCGCAAAATGGGCATCGATCCATCAAGGATCAAGCCCACAAAAATTACCTTTAAAGGAGTTATACCAGGTGTAGAGGCCCGCAGCACGGGCACAGTCACATTGGAGGTCGTCTTCGGATCCCCAGACAACTTCCGAAGCAAAGACTTGATCTTTGATATCGTTCCTTTTCGCAATGGTTATCATGCACTGGTCAGACGAACTGCATTCGCTCGATTCAATGCGGTGCCACACTATGCTTATCTCAAGCTCAAGATGCGCGGACCACGCGGTGTCATAATAGTTAATGGAAACACGGAACGCTCCCTCCGTACCGAGGAGCACACCGCGGCCCTGGCAGCAGAAGTACAGAGCAGCCTTATCAAGCAGAACCTTAATTCGGCGGCCAAGCTCCCGGACATTGTCAAACGTGTCCGGACTACTCTGCAGTAGGACAGTCCAGCTCGTCAGGAGCCCGACTAGCAATTCGGCCTCCGTCTCAGTCCCGACCAAATGGCAGCATTCGTACCGCACGTACATAACTACGCACTCAAAATACCATGGGCATAGACGGAGGCATAACTTGACTGTGGTCCATCATACGGCTCCCACACATACTTTTCCTTTTCCTTCTTACCATTTGGTCTCTTTTTCACAGGCCCCTCCGGACGACCTGATCATCGGTCCCTTCGAAGGATAGATATACCAAAGGCGGCAAGGAGAACAGATGTGTGGAGGAGTCTCGAGTCTCTAGACGTTCTTCTTGACGATCACTCTACATGTTTTCAGGACCCGCGTGCAGCTACCCCTTGGTCTTGGCATGTTAAATAGCCAGGCTGCTTATCACACTAGTTGTACAAATACGCTTTGACGTATCAATCAAATTATAATGGAAACAGTTTGCGGCCCAACTTACATGGCACTAGCTTACTACTTCATCTTATCATTCTTATCGATTGCACCCGTACAGTTTGGTACGCTTTAAATTGGCCAGGGGCTTCACTGCACTCCATACTATGGCAACAAAGTCCGAACACTTTTATAGTACAGTTCGGCACCCCGAATTTAGCATTATATGCATTGGCTCTGAATCATGTCTTTGGTCAATAGTTGGGTTGCCCGGCTCTTGTGCTTCCTACCTTACGTTCCGCTCTATCGGCTAGGGTAGTAAAGGGAGAACTACTGTGATTGTGTTTCTGGTTTATCCGAGCGAACACCTCAGCAGAGAAAGCCGAAAACTGACTATCATGATGTGGCGAGAGTTGGTCAGCTATTCGGAGGTTCAAAATCTTTTGCGATTTTTTCCGCCTTGTGCGACGAATCGGCCTTCACCCAATCAGGTGTCTACAGTACCCTAGTCCGGATTAAATACTAACCAGGTTCTGCGCCTACATCTCTATTTATCAAACTCCTATGGCTAAGTGAAGGTGATAAAGCCAAATAGTCCGATTGCCTGGTTCGTTGCGCTAAACACCTCCTTCAAGGACCAAACCTTTGGATCAAGACTGTTTAGATTCCATCCCGAACACCCCCGTACTACCTACGTGGGGGCTGAAGCTGACGACTGGCCAACTCTCAGATTTAACTAAACGGCCGCACAGGAAGTAAAATTAAAAAACAATAACAAGCATTATATTACATATCAGATTTATTTCACCATACAGGACATGATAACATGAATGTATTCGTTCAAAAATAATGTCCTTAGCACATTGCTCCGCTACAGTGCGGGATCCCTCCAGGACATCATCAAAATACCGCTCAGGCATGCGGTGCTCTTTGCCAGCGGGCGGCCCCTCGATCGCGAGCTTGACGGCATTCATCTTCGCCCACTGCACTTTGACACGGGCGAAGGCCATCCGCGCACCCTCGATGCAGACCGACCGCTTGATGATGTCAAGCCGGGGGGCAGGCATTGACCAGCCGCTTCACGAGCCCGAAGTAGCTGCTGGGTATGGCTACGACAGGCCATAGCCGGATTATCAAATCCTTCATGGCTAGTTCGGCCACCCTATGCAGTTTGACCAGCTGTTTTAGCTGATCGCTAAAGGGCACCGGATGTTCTGGCGCAAGGTATTGCGACCAGAACAGCTTCTCCGTCGAGCTCCCCTCTTTGGCTCGGAAGAACTCCGCAGCGTCGACAACACTGCGCGGTAAATCCGCAAACGCTCCTGGAGAACTCCAAATCCGGGTTAGTAAGAGATACCACTTCTTCACATATTTGCTCTGCATAATGAACGCCTTACCGACCGCGATTTTTCTGGCCTATTGGATTTCCTGGAGGGCGCCCTGGGCTTCAACCTGGGAATCTTGTGCACTTTGGCGAGCCTTGGCGAGTTCGATCTCTTGATTCGCAATATTGCGCTCCAAGGACTCGCATTTCTTCACGGCGTCCTGGAGCTCCTGCTGGACCTCATCAACCATGGCCTCGTGTTTTTCACGGGCGGCTTGCTCGTTTGCTGCTCTCTTTTGGGCCTCGGCTAGCGCCTTCTTGAGGGTCTCCACCTCGGTGGCCGCTCCTACAAATATCATGGCACTCTGATCAACACAAACAATTCATATCTCTCTATATCTTAGTAGGTCATTACATACCTTGCTTATCCTCGAGCTGCTTTCTTGCTTGGCCGAGCTCCTCCTCGGCCCGCTCCAGCCTCTGCTTCAGTCCGGAGACTTCGGCAACATGAGAAGTTGCGGCCAGTAGCGATGCCTGCTTATTCACATAGACATGTATGGTTAGTCTCCTACGGAAGTTATTTGATCCTCTGTCCGGCTTTTCTTTCCGAATACCAGACAGAGTCTCAGGGGCTACTGTCTATACCATGGCATTCTTTTCAATTACATCGCTTACCTCAAAGCATGTTAGAAGACTGGTGTAGGCTTCGGTTAGTCTACTTTTCACGGACCGAACCCTCTCAACCACCGTACCCATAAGGATGCGGTGTTCCTCAACAATGGAGGCGCCTTGCAGCGCTTCCAGCAGATTATCCGGTGCCTCCGGATGGACAGAGGTCACCGGTGGAATAGGCGCACCTCCTTCTTTCGAAGGAGGCTGCTTGCCTGATTCCGGAGCCGTATAGGTCTCCGGAATTGTATTCGGCTGGGGGTCGAATTGCATAAGGCCCCCATCGCCAGTCTCCATGGGGATTCGCTCCCCCATGTGTCCGGCTGCCGAGGTTTCACCCTCTGGCGCCGCCCTGATAGCCTCCTGCGTCTCTCCTTGGCCTGGGGTGCTTCGGGACAACACCTCGGTGTCATCCATGGCCTTGGGAGAAGAGGCCGCCGGAAGGGACCCGTTGTCCATCACCTTCGGGTCCAACGAATTCCCCGTAGATGAGGATCGTTGGAGGTCGGAACGGGCCGGGCTGCAGCACATGATTTGACATGTTAAAACCAAGAAGTAAAAGACCCGAATATATGAGTGCATCTTTGAGTACTTACGATTCGGCCAGGGGCTTATCCCTGGGGCGCCATTCAGAGCTGTTGTCGATGTCCCACACGGAGTTGTCCGCGAGGGAGACCCTCCCCTTCTTGGACACCTCAGCCTCCAGATTCGTGGTGGCCGCCCTCTTCTTCCTTCCCCCTCTGGGGGAGAGTTGCTTTCCTCCTCCTCCTCCTCGTCTTTGGTGGGGGAGGTGTGGGTCTCGGCGTCTTCGGACGTCACATCCGAAGTGCCCTTATGTCGGGGGCCACTTCTGGTCTCCTTGGACTTTTGCTTGGCCTTTTTCTCCGGTGCCTGGTAGGGCGACGGAACCAGCATCTTCGTTAGAAGCAGGATAGCTGGTTCCTCGGGCAGCGAAGCCGGACACTGAATCTGCTCCGCCTTCTTTGTCCAGCTCTGGAAAAACAAATAGGAAAGCTTAGACATCTTCCTTGAGTAAGCAAGTAAAGGATGCACCTCGAAATATGAAAGACTTACCGGACTGGCGGGATGGGCCAGGTCATGCACACGGTCCTCGGTCATCTTCGACCATGTCTCGTTGGCCTTAAAGAGCACCTTCCAGATGTCTTTGTGCGTAGTTCCAAAGAACTGTTGCAAGGTCTGGTGCTCGGCCGGATCGAACTCCCACAAAGGGCAAGTCCAGCTTTGGCATTGAAGGATCCGGCAAACTAGCATCACCTGGATCACATTGACGAGCTTGATATTCTTGTCGACCATGCTCCTAATGCGCGTCTAAAGCACTGTCAGCTCGTCCGATGAAGACCAGTCCAGGCCCTTCTCTAGCCAGGAGGTGAGCCGCATCGGGGCTCCGGATTGGATTTCGGAAGCCGCAGCCCAGGTGGCATCAAGAGGCTCTATGACGTAGAACCACTACTGTTGCCACCCTTTGACGGTCTCCACGAAGGTACCTTTGGGCCATGTGACGATGGGCATCTTGCTCACCATGGCACCTCCGCAATCTGCGTGTTAGCCACCCACCACCTTCGGATTCACATTGAAGATCTTTAGCCACAATCCGAAGTGGGGTGGGATGCAGAGGAAGGCCTCGCACACAACAATGAATGCCGAGATGTTGAGGAAGGAGTTGGGGGCCAGATCGTGGAAATCCACCCCGTAGTAGAAGATGAGTCCACAGACAAATGGGTGAAGAGGGAATCCCAATCCGTGGACGAAGTGAGGGATGAATACCACCATCTCATGGGGCTCCGGGGTGGGGATGATCTACCCCTGGGCTGGAAGCCGGTGGGTGATTTCCTGGGCTAAGTACCTGGCCTCCCGGAGCTTGGTGATGTCCTTCTCCTTGACGGAGGAAACCATCCACTTGCCCTGCGCTCCAGATCCGGACATGGCAGGAGTGCTTCTCTGAGGCGGAAAGGGTGGAATCTTGGGCACTGGAGGTCGAGAATGGATGGGCAGAGGGGAAGAAGGTGTGGGTGAAAGGGGTGAATCCTTATCTCCTTATAAAGGCAACGAATATCAAGCGCCTCCCCACTCACCTTAAAACTCGCCTATTCCCCAAGGGTCGTGCAGACAGCACGGTTGGATTACCCACGCTCGTATTGATGAGTATCCCGCAATAAGGGGACACGATCTCTGCTTCGACAAGACGTGCCAATAAAACCGCATCTTGAAACATGGAGCGGGAGGCTAAAAAACGGTTCGAAATAGTGACCGGGAAGTGATGTGATGTCATGCTTCAAAAGTTGTCAGTAGATTGGACTCGTGTAATATTATACTCTCTGCGTGCGTGGTACTTGTTTTGCAGAGCCGGACATGCTTTATGTGTTCAAAGGCTGTTTTGGAGTAATAAGAGGAGGAACCCGCCTTGCAATGCCAAAGACAATCTGCGCGCCGGACACATCGTCATTGAATCCTGGTTCAGGGGCGACAGAGGGAGTCCTGGATTAAGGGTTCCTTAGGCGTCGGACCTGTTGGACATGGGCCAGACTGATGGGCCGTGAAGATGCAAGACAGAAGACTCTATCCCTTTTCCGGATAGGACTCTCCTTGGCGTTGATGGCAAGCCTGGATTTTGGATATGAAGATTCCTTTCTCTGTAACCGACTTTGTACAACCTTAGTCCCCTCTGGTGTCTATATAAACCGGAGGATTTAGTCTGTATAGGCAATCACAATCATAAATGCTAGACTTCTAGGGTTTTAGCCATTACGATCTCGTGGTAGATCAACTCTTGTAATACTCATATTCATTAAGATCAATCAAGCAGGAAGTAGGGTATTACCTCCATAGAGAGGGCCCGAACCTGGGTAAACATCGTGTCACCTGTCTCCTGTTACCATTGACCTTAGACGCACAGTTCGGGACCCCCTACCCGAAATCCGCCGGTTTTGACACCGACACCAGCGAGCTCGCCGAGCTCAGCGTCGACAATCAGACGATGGATGTAGCTTCCAACCAGGAGCCGGTGCCACTGTCCAAGCCGGTTCATGCCATGTTCACCATAGAGCAGGTGAGGCCGCACTTCGACGCCCTAATGGCGGAAGAGCTACCAGTGCAGGAGGACCTGTGCTGCAACCTCCGTCTCCTCAATGGGAACCAGTGAACAAGCGAACGACAACGGCGTCGCGGACATGCGGGCGCTGTATCAGACCATCCGTAGGGCCCGCGAGGCCCTCTTCGTCGTCCTTCGATTTGTTGCCCTCGTCGTGGCGCCGCCGTCTCGTGTTTTCAACATGGTCAACGGACATGATGAGGAGATGACTTTACTTGGAGAGGATGACAGTGGGGACCCACCAGGGCCATAGCCGCACGTACGCAAGTGCCTCCTTATTATATACAACTATAATATTTTTTGCTTCCTCTTGGTTTCCTGACATCACGGTCCCACACCATTGTCAACCTATGTAGTCAATAAACGAGATAATTGCACAAGGAGCGGCCGACAGCTGGGACCAAGCAGCTCGAGTAGTATTTGTGTTTTTGAGGTGTGAGCACTGCAGAGTTTTTCTTGAGCGATGTTTTCGTTGTTGTTCAGAGGAGAGCAGGGTATTAACTGGGCGGGCTATGGCCCGTCTAGCCCAGACCAAATATCCAGCTCAGATATTAATTTTTCAAGCTGAAAATAGCTAGCCTAGCTATACTTTTTTTTGAGGAATACCCAGGCAAGGTCAACTTGTTATTCTCGGCCCCGCTGGGCTGCAAATCTTTCCAAGGAGGGATGCAGTAAGCTTAACAGGAAAATGGGCTTTAAGAAATAATAAACGGGATGTCATTAAAAAAAGGGGTAGTAACTATAAAAAAATGCACCAAACACGTAATTAATTTATAATCATTTTTTTGGACTTTGAAAATTTTAATTTCATTAATTGTTGCGCGCGCAATGTTTAGTTGGAATTTTTACGTAATACAAATTTATATTGAAATTGTATTTAATATGACTAGAAATTTCGGGATAAAAATATTTTGGATCCCATCAAAATTTGGGAAATTTTATTGAATTCTGTTTTGAACGGTTGGTTGAAATTATTAATCGTTGTCCTAGCTAGAAAACGGATTGTTCTTTTAACAAATTGTAAATGTGCTGTAGTAAATTCCATTAGAATTGAAAAATGGGCTGTACATTCTTCCAAATCGCAAGTGGGCTATAAGTTCTCTGCCACACACTTGTGGGCCTACTAAGTTGACGCGTGCCCTAAAAAAAGTAAGTTGACGCGTATGCAAGGCTGTGTCAACTTATAGTCAACACATGGTTCTAGCAGCAATGGCCATTGGATGTCCATCCAACGGATATCTTGCTTCTTCTTCAATCTCGGATATTCTAGCTTCCCCCTGACATATGGGGTGCACCGTTTCAGAGGCTGACCTATGGGCCTACTAAGTTGACGTGTACCAAGGGCTTTGTCAACTTCGTCAATATATACGATTCTAGCTGTAGAGACCGTACGATGTCCATCCAACAGCCTGTGTGCTTCTTCAACCTCTGGTCTTCTTGCTCCAACCGCCCAAACCAGTGCCGGTGGGACTGCCTACTCCTGCCTCCCGTGGCCGGCTGTGCTGCCGCACAGGCCGCACCGCCCCACCCTACTCCATTGCTGGCCAGGCCATTCCTCTACTCACCCACACCTCCTGTTATTTTTCGGCGACGGCAGCCGGACCAGTAAACCCTCGTACTCCCCACCATGTGGGCAACCACTGCCGAGTCTTCCCCGGATCCGTGTCATTCCCTTCCTGGTGCTCTCGGCGCGCCATGGTCAACATGGTCAACGAACCACATCCATCGGACATGGACTGTATGTGGAGAGGCTGATGGCTGGGTCCGCGGCCGCAGCAAGGAAGTGTTTCCTTATTACGCGGAAAATAATGATTCCTCCACCTGACAGCAGGGACCCACCGGCGGGCCACTATATTTCGCGAAAAAACATTCCCCCCAGCTACGTCTTCGCACGCAAGGAAGTGCCTGCCAGTCGGGAACCACCTGGTCGAAGCGTACGTAGCATTGTCATTCTGGTCGAACGTGTACGTACATACAGGTCGATGTATAGGCGCACACATGTCATAGTATAGGCGCGCACGTAGAATGTACACGTACGTACATCGGCCACGTACGTACATACGGGCGGTGTCTCGAACACCTACTCGCGCATACGTACAACCAGGGCTCGTGTACATGGCTGGGTCGAAACGTAGAAGCTGCACCGTCGTCATGTTCATGTGGAGGCAACCGGCTTGGTCGGAACCGAATGCGTCGTTGTGTTCATCAGGAGCCAACCGGCTTGGAAGAAACAGCCGATGGAAATGAGGCCTGGCGTACCGCAGAATGGAGGAAACGGCCTTGTGTTCGACCGGCCAAGGTCGAAATGGGATCCTGTTCATCGGGAGGGGTCTGGCGTATCGCAAAACGGAGGAAACTGACCTCCTACGGTCGAAACGGGGTCATGTTGATCGGGAGGGGTGTGGCGTACCGCAAAATGGAGGAAACGGACTTGTGTTGGGGCGCTACGGTCGAAACGGGGGTCATGTTCATCGGGAGGGGTGTGGCGTACCGCAAAACGGGACTCCACGGGATACTGTTCATCTCCATCATAGACTGCCTCCACGGGCTACTGTTCATCCATCGTCGACCTCCTCCAGCCTCCACCTGCGACTGTTCATCCATGGGCTCCTGTTCATCCTGCCTCCACCGTGCGCTCCTCCACCGGCTACTGTTCAACCAGCCCTCTCCACGGGGTCCTGTTAAACCACCCCTCCACGGGCTACTGTTCATCCAGCCCTCCACGGGCTACTGTTCAAGCAGCCCTCCATAGGGTCGTCATATTCATCCAGCCCTCCACGGGGTCCTGTTCATCCACCCCTCCACGGGGTCTTGTTCATCCATCGGCTCGATCGACCGGGGTCATGTTCATCCAGTGGCAACGGCCTCTACTACCACGGGGTCCTGTTCATCCAAACCCCCCCAACAATGCTCACTGTTCATCAAGGGAAGGAGGAAACAGTGTTCGATCAGCTTCAGTTAGCAGCAGTAGCGAAGGAATCACTCGGGTTCAGTTAACAGCAAGGGATCGATCGATCGCTCGGGTTCGGTAACGCGTAGCCTGCAGTGCAATCGCTCGGGTTCAGTTAGAGCCCAACGCCTTGCTTGGGTTCAGTTAGAGCGCAATGCCTCGCACACACGCGCGTACGTACGAGAGAAACGCGCATCGCTCGGCTCCCGACCATCCACCGCAACCGGGAACTCCATGATATTTTCCTCGCCCTCGCTTCTACCATGGTTTTTTCCGTCATGGACGGCCCAAAGAATGTCATGCAACTACGTCTCCGGCCCGCCTAGGACGAAAAGCCCATTTTCTGTCACGATTTTTTGTCATAGAAGTAGGTGCCCAGCACATCTATGATGATACCGGGTTTTGTCACAATTATCATCATAGAAGTGTCATAAGTATGACAGAAAAAAATTTCATTCGGCCCAAAATGTCACGGATGTGTATTTTTTTGTAGTGTTGAAAAGGGCAACAACATGTAACCCCAGCTTACAAACTGTACAAAAGCACGAGGGTTAATTGTTCATCAGTTTTAGACAAAATCAGATTGAAAAGGGCGACAACATCTAACTCTAGCACTGTTTTCAGCAGTGACAGTCAAATGGATCGGTCAGGTCCATAGAATGAACATCCTGGGTCGTAAAATTTACTGGATTATGACCACAAGATGTTGTAAATAGAAGCCCAACACATTTAGAAGCCCTTTTGTCCACATGAAAACTCCTTTTTTTGCTCTTCTACATGCCCATCCGTCAAAACAATGTTGCTAACAAACTTAAGCCTGATGGACAATAGTAACCTCGCATTCATCAGGAAGAATGTGACAAATCTAGTGTTTTCATGGTTCGCTACATATCATTCCAGCGTTATTTTCTTCAATCGAATGTCATGAGAAGTGAGAAAATCCCGATGCTTACGAATCCACCGGTTGGTTATAACTTTGTTACCCGTCATGTTGCCTAAATAGACATGAAGATTGAAAACATTTAAGGTCTAAAGAAGAGTGTCGAAAGAGCAACAGCTGAACGGTTAATTCTAGTACACTATATGCGGGCTTCCAATGTGCGTGAAATTATCACCTTTATATACAACTTCTCCAAACATGGAAAAGCACTGCAACAAGCCAATAATCTTGTTCAGATCAAAACTATTCATTTGGATATATAAGATCTTGACAGAATCTAGCACCATTGATAGGCTATCCATGGAGAAACTCTTCATTGACCATAGAACACAATATTAGTACAAAATGTGTACTCCAAGATGATATATAACTTATGCGCAGAAATTTAAAATGCAGCTTATGATTAAAAGTGTAAACGATAGTATACAGTACTGTAACGCCCACGATGCGGCTATATCTCCCCCGTGTCGAGGCATGACTTAGAGGCATAACCGCATTGTGGTTTTGTCGCAAGAAGGGTCATCTTCACAAAATCCCATGTAATGAACAAGAATGGGATAACGAGAGTTGGCTTGCAATCGCCACTTCACACAATACATATATTAAATCATACATCATCCAAATCCACACATAGACTGACTACGATCAAGTCCAAATGAAAATAAGATAACCCCAAATGCTAGATCCCCGGTCGTCCCAACTTGGCTCCACTACTGATCATCAGGAAAAGAAACATAGTAAGGACCATGTTCCTCGTCGAACTCCCACTTGAGCTCGGTTGCATCATCTGCACTGGTATCATCGGCACCTGCAACTGTTTTGGTAGAATCTGTGAGTCACGAGAACTCAGCAATCTCACACCCGCAAGATCAAGACTATTTAAGCTTATAGGAAAGGATGGTATAAAGGTGGAGCTGCAGCAGGCACTAAGCATATATGGTGGCTAACATACGTAAATGAGAGCGAGAAGAGAAGCAACGCATCGGTCACGAAGCTAGAAATGATCAAGAAGTGATCCTAAAACTACTTACGTTCATGCATAACTCAAACCGTGTTCACTTCCCGGACTCCGCCGAGAAGAGACCATCACGGCTACACACACAGTTGATGTATTTTAATTTAAGTCAAGTGACAAGTTCTCTACAACTTGACATTAACAAATTCCCATCTGCCTCATAACCGCGGACACGGCTTTCAAAAGATAAAACCCTGCAGGGGTGTCCCAACTTAGCCCATTATAAGCTCTCGCGGTCAACGAAGGATAAACCTTCTCCCGGGAAGACCCGATCAGTCTCGGAATTCCGGTTTACAGGACATTTCGTCAATGGTAAAACAAGACCAGCAAAGCCGCCCGATGCGCCAACAAATCCCAATAGGAGCTGCACATATCTCGTTCTCAGGGCACACCGGATAAGTCAAGCTACGAGTAAAACCAGGCCTCGAGTTTCCCCGAGGTGGCCCCGCAGGCTGCTCAGTTCGGACCAACACTCGAAGGAGCACTGGCCCGGGGGGGTCTAAAATAAAGATGACCCTCTGGCTCGCGAAAACCCAAGGAAAAAGGCTTAGGTGGCAAATGGTAAAACCAAGGTTGGGCCTTGCTGGAGGAGTTTTATTCAAGGCGAACTGTCAAGGGGGTCCCATAAATCACCCAACCACGTAAGGAACGCAAACTCAAGGAACATAATACCGGTATGACGGAAACTAGGGCGGCAAGAGTGGAACAAAACACCAGGCATAAGGCCGAGCCTTCCACCCTTTACCAAATATATAGATGCATTAATTAAATAAGAGATATTGTGATATTCCAAAATATCCATGTTCCAACATGGAACCAACTTCAACTTCACGTGCAACTAGCAACGCTATAAGAAGGGCTGAGCAAAAGCGGTAACTTAGCCAAACAACAGTTTGTTAGGAAAGGATGGTTAGAGGCTTGACATGGCAAAAATGGGAGGCATGATATAGCAAGTGGTAGGTAGCGCAGCATAGCAATAGAAGGAACAACTTGATCCTCGTAAGCGTACTCAACAGGTTCCTCGTTCACGAACTCGTCTCCCGGCTCTACCCACAGCAAGAACACAAGCAATGGAACCACAATCAATCACGGGAAATGCACAAACAACATGATGCAAAACATGCATGATATGCGATGCATATGCGTGCTCCGGAAGAAAAAGAAAGAACAAGGCAGTAACTTGGCAAAACAAGTATGCCACTGGAAAGATGAGATGATTTCGGTCGAAATCGATATAAAGATCTCTAGAAACGGAGGCACGGTTTGGAAATGGCAAGCAAAACAAGAATGGCACGAATTCTGCGATTAACAGCATGATAGCACATAGAATACATCAAGTAACTATGCTACAGCACTCCAACATAGCAACAAAGTATATGACAGTGATCTACAGGAAATGCTTGACAAAATATGAACACTGAGCTACGGCTAGATCACAAAATAACAGGTTAAAACAAGCATGGCAAAAGTGCAAAAGATATCAGCTTCACAGACTGGGTGAAATTACTAGACATGGCAGAAACAGCATCAGGTAGCAATGTTCAGAGCAAGCAAAACACATGCTACAGGAACTTAACATAGCAAAACAAGGCACGGAATGAATCTACTAAATGCATAGAACAAAGTCCCTTACTGACCATGAGCCAAAAAGGATCAGAAGATATGATGGCACCCATGTAAACATAGCAAGTTTCGATAACAGATTTCAGACAGCAGAAAACAGAGCATGGCAGTAAACAGAATTATGAAGGCATCTTGGTGAGCTTGATTCACTCATCACAAGGCAATGCATGACAAAACAAGCATACCTACAGCAAGATGGCATGTTTATGAAGCTAACCATGGCAAGAGCAAGTTCATAGCATGAAAGGATCAACTACAACAACCTTTGCAAAAATGAATATCATGTTAACAATCTGCGAGGAATATTTTATAGCAAAAGTAGAGCAAGATTAATACATGCTATATCACTCCATAATTGCAAACAGGGGCATGGATGGATAGAGCACAACTATATCTACAAAACATCCTTACCAAACATACCCATAAGAAGCATGGATCTCACTGTAGCCACAAGGATACATAGAAACAAAATAACAGCAGTAACAGACAGTGAAAATCCTAAGTCCCTGAAAACAGAAACATCACGAAGTCTAGTTTGCACGCTTGTGCTAGTCACCACATAGATCACAAAAATACATGGCATACACCTCTGTAAAGATAGCATAGCATAGACCAAAACACATGTAGAGCTCCTACTCATAAGATGCACGCATTAAATGCAACAAAAACAACAAAACACCATGTTCGGTTAAGTAACAGCAGTAAACATAAGATAGCACTCTTGCATCAGAGATTTGGGCATCAATATGAACTCAAATGAGCATGGCACAATGGAACAAAATAAAGAGCATCTCGAGGCCAACATTTCGATATATTACACGCATGACACGGAGCTATGTGCACGGAGATATGATGCAATGAACAGAGCAATATTATGCAAAAACTTCGGGACTTGAGAGAATTTCGGGGGGGGGAGTCAACCGTTCGGTGGATCTGGATCTGGCGCGGCTCGGGCGCGCCGTCGCCGAGCTCGCCGGAGTTGGAGCCGGGGAAGGGCGGCGAGGCAACGGAGAGGGAGGAGGAAGGCGCCGGCGGCGGGCGGTGACCCGGGCGATGGGGAGGTGGGCGCGGGCGCGGGCGTGCTCGGGCGCGGGGGCGG
>NC_057799.1:216765999-216775122 GCF_018294505.1 Triticum aestivum
CGGGCGCCACATGGCGCGGCGTGATTGGGCGAGGGTGGCGGCACAGTTTGTCCGGCGCGGACCGGACGTGTCCGGCGCGTGGAGGGAGCGTGGCTAGGGTTTGGACCCGGATTTCGGAGGGGAAGGTGTTTATATAGGCACAGGGAGCTAGGAGAGTCCAAATGAGGCACGGTTTTCACCCACACGATCGTGATCGAACGACCGAGAGCATGGGGGTGACTTAGATGGGTTATTGGGCTATTTGGAGCGGGGTTTTGCTTCAACACACAAAAGGCCTTTGCGGTTATCCGGTTAACCGTTGGAGCATCAAACGACCTCCAAATGGAACGAAACTTGACAGGTGGTCTACCGGTGGTATACCAAGGCCACTTGGCAAACCTCAGTCAATTCCGAGAACGTTTAACACCCGCTCACGAAAAGAAACAAGAGGGGTGCGCCGGTGCGTGTGGGAGTGTCAGATTGCAAAACGGACAACGGGAAAAATGCTCGGATGCATAAGAGGAACACGTATGCACATGAGATGCACATGATGACATGATATGAGATGCATGACATGAACAAAATGCAAAACAAAAAACAAAACCCGACCACGAAGGGAATATCATAACACATAGCCGAAAACGGCAAGAGTTGGAGTTACAAATATGGGAAGTTACATCCAGGGTGTTACAACACTCCACCACTACGAGAGGATCTTGTCCCGAGATCTAGGACTGAAAGAACTCCGGATATTCGGAACGGAGGTGGTCCTCGTGTTCCCAGGTGGCTTCTCGGTCGGAATGGTGCGACCACTTCACTTTCAGGAATTTGATTGACTTGTTGCGAGTCTTGCGCTCAGTTTCTTCAAGAATAGCAACGGGGTGCTCATGATAAGACAGGTCTTCTTGGAGATCAATCTCTTCGAAGTTGATGGTGCGCTCCGGAATCTTGAAGCACTTGCGAAGCTGTGACACGTGGAACACATCGTGCACGTTCGCGAAGTTGGAAGGAAGCTCAAGTTGATAGGCGAGGTCGACTCTTTTGCCAATGATTTTGAAAGGACCCACGTATCTAGGGGCAAGCTTCCCTTTGATAACGAAGCGACGAGTGCCTTTCATTGGAGAGACGCGGAGGTAGACATGGTCTCCGATCTCGAAAGCCAAGTCACGGTGCTTACTATCATAGTAACTCTTCTGGCGCGATTGCACGGCTTAGAGATTTTCACGGATGACTTTACACATTTCTTCAGCCTCTGTGACTAAGTCGTTGCCAAGAAGTTGGCGTTCACCAGTCTCTGACCAATTGAGAGGAGTACGGCACTTTCTGCCATAGAGAATCTCGAATGGGGCCTTGCCCGAACTCGCTTGGAAGCTGTTGTTTTAGGAGAACTCGGCATATGGCAGGCAATCTTCCCACTTCATACCGAAAGAGATGACACAAGCCCTGAGCATATCTTCAAGGATTTGATTGACTCGCTCGACTTGGCTAGTAGTTTGAGGATGGAAAGCTGTGCTGAAGCGAATGTTGGTGCCCATGGCCTTCTGGAAGGAGTCCCAGAATATAGAAGTGAAGATACTTCCACGATCTGAAGAAATCAATTGTGGAATGTCGTGCAAGGAGACAATCTTGGAGGTGTATAGCTCTGCCAACTGAGCTACTGTGATAGATTCTTTGATTGGATGGAAATGAGCCACTTTTGTAAGCTTGTCGATGACAACAAAGATAGCATCATTTCCGCGCTTGGACTTGGGAAATCCAGTCACGAAGTCCATTTCGATATGATCAAACTTCCATTCTGGGATAGCAAGAGGTTGGAGGAGACCAGCCGGTCGTTGGTGTTCTGCTTTCACCCTTCGACAGACATCACATTCATTCACGAATTGAGCGATTTCTCGCTTCATTCGAGTCCACCAATACGACTGCTTGAGGTCATGGTACATCTTCGTACTTCCAGGATGAATGGAAAGAAGATAATTGTGCGCCTCGTTCATAATGACTTTCCTTAGATCACCTTGAGGAACAACAATCCGGTCCTCGAAGAATAAAGTGTCTCTGTCGTCAATGCGATAGCACTTGTATTTGGAAAGACCCTTGTCGATACCACGTTTCACCTTCTTCACCATGGTATCCAGGAGTTGTGCCTCATGAATTTGATCTTCCAAAGTAGGAGAAACTATGAGGTTGGCAAGAAAGCCTCGAGGAACAACTTGGATATTGAGCTTGCGGAAAGCTTCACAAAGATCTGGTTGGAATGGCTTGAGAATTAAGCTGTTGCAATAAGCCTTCCTGCTCAAAGCATCTGCAATGACATTTGCTTTGCCTGGAGTAAATTCAATACTCGGATTGTACTCTTGAATCATTTCGACCCATCGAGTTTTCCTGAGGTTGAGGTTGGGCTGAGTGAAGATGTACTTGAGACTCTTGTGATCGGTGAAAATGTCCACTTTCCTTCCCAACAAGAGATGTCTCCATCTTATTAATGCATGGACAACTGCCGCCAACTCAAGATCGTGAGTGGAGTAGTTCTTTTCGTTGGGCTTCAACTGATGAGAGGTATAGGCCACAACTTTCTTCTCTTGCATTAACACAGCACCGAGACCTTGAAGAGAAGCATCACAGAAAACTTCGAAAGGCTTGAATTCGTCAGGAGGAGTTAAGACAGGAGTTGTGACGAGTTTCTCTTTGAGAGTGTTGAAAGCAACGTCACACTCAGGAGTCCAGACATACTTCACATGCTTCTAGAGGAGGTTGGAAAGAGGCTTTGCAATCTTAGAGAAATTCTCAACGAATCTTCGGCAATTGCTTGCAAGACCAAGAATGCTGCGAAGCTGCTTGACATTCTGAGGAGGTTCCCAATTCACAATTGCAGACACCTTCTCGGGATTAACAGCGATGCCCATGGCAGAGATGATATGACCAAGGTAAAGAACTTCATCGAGCCAAAACTCACATTTTGAAAACTTCGCATAGAATTGATACTCTATGAGCTTGTCGAGCACCAATCGCAAATGTTTGGCATGATCCTTCTTATTCTTGGAGAAGACCAAGATATCATCGAGATACACCAGGACGAATTCATTGGTATAGGGGTTGAAGATGAAATTCATCATTCGAGAGAATGTTGGAGGAGCATTGACAAGGCCAAAAGACATGACTGTATATTCATACGAACCAAAACTTGTTCTGAATGCTGTCTTGGGAATATCTTCTTCGCGAATGCGAATCTGATGATAACCCATGCGAAGGTCAAGCTTGGAGAATACTTTAGCACCTTTAAGTTGCTCGAATAGCTCATTGATATGGGGAAGTGGATACTTGTTCTTGATTGTCTTCTTGTTCAATGGACGGTAGTCGACACAAAGTCGGTCCGTGCCATCCTTCTTTTGGACAAAAAGAACACCACAACCCCATGGAGATGAACTCGATCTGATCAAACCCAGACGCTCTTGTTCATCGAGCAGTTTCTTCAATTTCTTCAGCTCCTTGGGTACAAGCTTCTAAGGATGCTTGCAAACGGGTTCAGTGCCAGGCTCAAGGTCGATAACGAACTCAACTGGTCGGTGAGGAGGCATACCCGGAAGCTCTTCTGGAAAGACATCTTGGTACTCACAAACGACTGGAATTTGAGAAATAGCATTCAACTCGCCCTTCTCATTGAGAGAAAACAACCGAATGGTTCCATCATGAGCGGCATAAATGATAACATCCTCAGAAGAGTGTGTCAATTGAATTTCCCTGGCAGCACAATCAAGTTGAGCCTTGTGCTTAGAAAGCCAGTCCATCCCGAGAATTAGATCAATATCCGAGTCACCAAGAACAATTGGAGAAGACAGAAATTTATAGTTCCCCATCTTGCTGGAAACATCCGGAACCACCAAACTAGAACTCAAACGTTTACCCCGGAGAAACGACATCCATGGGTTTACCCAGATGTGAACAAGTGAATTCATGCTTGGCAAAAAACAGTCTTGACATGAAACAAAGCGAAGCACCAGTATCAAATAAGACTTACAGGAATATCATTAACTGAGAGATTACCCATTATCACATCAGTAGATTCCTCCGCTTGAGCTCCATTCACCATGTTCACCTTTGCAGACTTGGGATTATGCTTGACCACTGCATTGCTGGAAGATCTCACAAGAGGAGGAGGCGGAAGGCGCCTTTGGTTGAAGCACTTGTTAGCATAGTGACCTTTCTGCTGACACTTGTTGCAAGTCACCTCTAAGAGTGGACGATGAAAAGGAGCATTCGACTTTGGAGCTTGATTCTGAGACATGTTCTGATAGCCAGGGTTGGATGAGTGGGAAGATCCATGGCCACCTTTGTTCTTCTGCTGGTAAGGCTAACGAAACGGAGGAGGAGGAGGCAACCAGAACTTCTGTTGCTTAGCAGCCACTAGTGAGGAAGAAGAAGACTGAAATGCGTCCCTGACTCTCTTCTTAGAAGCCTCACACTTGAGCTGAGCAGCCTCTTGCTTCAGTGCCATATTGTAGAAATCATCATACTTGGTCGGCTCAAAAAGCACGAGAGGTAATTGCAGATCTTCTCTGAGGCCACGTCTGAATTGATAGATCATGATCTTTTCATCAGGAACGTCTTGCTTAGCGAAGCGAGCGAGTTTCTGAAACTGAGTATTGTATTGATACACGGACATGCTGCCTTGCTTGAGATTGCAGAACTCCTCACGCTTGCTCTCAACAACACTTTGTGGAATGTGGTGAGCTTTGAAGTCTCGACGGAAATCATCCCAGGTAATCACACGACCTCCTCTGGAATCTTTGTATTGTTGATACCACTCGGCAGCTTGATCTTTGAGTTGAAAAGAAGCGAACTTGACAAAGTCCTCAGGCCTGACATTTCTACATTCAAAATGCTTGTTGATGTCCACGAGCCAATCATCGGCGTCTGTGGCCTCGGCACAGTAGCTGAAAGACTTCGGCTGATTTGCGAGGAACTGGTTGAGGGTAGCGAAGTGAGGCTGATTGTTGCCTTGGCCTTGATTTCCTTGATTGCCTTGCCCTTGGGTGCGTTCTTGCAAGAGTTGCAAAATCATCTGAGCATTGGCGTTGGTGGCTGCGATGATAGCTTGCCATGCCTCCGGAGGCGGAGGTGGTGGCGGAGGGTTCGCCTGACTCCCCTCATTGCGTTCCGGATTCTGACGCATTGGCGGAGCCATCCTGAAGAGGGTGACATCCGTTAGCATCTTGATAGACAAATAGACAAGTTGAATCAATGGATAGAAATTGCAACATATAGTCTTCACAATAAACATTCGAACGAGGATGAACGAATGAATTCCATAGTAAATCACCACACTTCCATTAAGGTGAGAAGCCACTTGATAAGAGATTGATGAATAAAATAAAAAGGTACGAGTGGAACAAATAAGTGGTAAGGATTACCCAATCACAAACCAAATATCTGCGGGAAGAAATGCTAAGAGCTACATGAATCCCACCTATAAACTCCCGAAACTTTCTGGTTATGCAATCTGGTGTTGGGGATACAGGGGACACAAAATATATCACCCAAACTAGCAATCCCTAGATCCAGCTGTATCCATCCGTCAACGCATAACCAAGAAACCTTCGGAAATCGTGTACCTCAACCTTTGAAAAGCATCCGTTATACGAGTTATGGCAATACTCCCGAACTCCCGCCCCAGTATTGGGTGGCATCAAGGCAATCTCACCAACAACTGAATAAAAGAGATTTTCGATGTCGGCGAAACTCAGGTATTCCAGAACTGGAACGATAAAATTGTGACGACAACACCTCGGAGCTCAACTCCCCGGGACACTGCCACAACCCCTAAATGTCAGGAGGCACCAAGAACAATGTTCTCGTCACAAAACCATCGGAATGATTCAAAGATACCCGCGAGATCCTAAAAAAAATTAGTGAAATTTTGAGGAGAGAAGAGTCAAAACTTCTACGCCAGGAGACCTCACCAGAGCGACGAAGGGACTGAGGAGTAAAAAGAATCCTACTCTCCGATATATATAATCCTAAGACTCAAAACATTTTTTTTCTAGACTCAACAACGCCAGCGATTCGATCAAGCAGGGGGCTCCTAAGTAGGGGATGGCTCTGATACCAACTTCTAACGCCCACGATGCGGTTATATCTCCCCCGTGTTGAGGCACGACTTAGAGGCATAACCGCATTGTGGTTTTGTCGCAAGAACAGTCATCTTCACACAATCCCATGTAATGAACAAGAATGGGATAACGAGAGTTGGCTTACAATCGCCACTTCACACAATACATAAATTAAATCATACATCATCCAAATCCACACATAGAGCGACTACGGTCAAGCCCAAATGAAAATAAGATAACCCCAAGTGCTAGATCCCCGATCGTCCCAACTGGGCTCCACTACTGATCATCAGGAAAAGAAACATCGTAACGACCACGTTCCTCGTCGAACTCCCACTTGAGCTCGGTTGCATCATCTGCATCGGTATCGTCGGCACCTGCAACTGTTTTGGTAGAATCTGTGAGTCACGAGGACTCAGCAATCTCACACCCGCGAGATCAAGACTATTTAAGCTTATAGGAAAGGATGGTATAAAGGTGGAGCTGCAGCAGGCACTAAGCATATATGGTGGCTAACATACGCAAATGAGAACGAGAAGAGAAGCAATGCATCGGTCAGGAAGCTAGAAATGATCAAGAAGTGATCCTGAAACTACTTACGTTCATGCATAACTCAAACCGTGTTCACTTCCCAGACTCCGTCGAGAAGAGACCATCATGGCTACACACACAGTTGATGTATTTTAATTTAAGTCAAGTGACAAGTTCTCTACAACCGAACATTAACAAATTCCCATCTGCCTCATAACCGCGGGCACGGCTTTCGAAAGATAAAACCCTGCCGGGGTGTCCCAACTTAGCCCATTATAAGCTCTCATGGTCAATGAAGGATAAACCTTCTCCCGGGAAGACCCGATCAGTCTCGGAATCCCGGTTTACAAGACATTTCGTCAATGGTAAAACAAGAACAGCAAAGCCGCCCGATGCGCCAACAAATCCCGATAGGAGCTGCACATATCTCGTTCTTAGGGCACACCGGATAAGTCAAGCTATGAGTAAAACCAGGCCTCGAGTTTCCCCGAGGTGGCCCCGCAGGCTGCTCGGTTCGGACCAACACTCGAAGGAGCACTGGCCCGGGGGGGTCTAAAATAAAGATGACCCTCGGGCTCGCGAAAACACAAGGGAAAAGGCTTAGGTGGCAAATGGTAAAACCAAGGTTGGGCCTTGCTGGAGGAGTTTTATTCAAGGCGAACTGTCAAGGGGGTCCCATAAATCACCCAACCGCGTAAGGAACGCAAACTCAAGGAACATAATACCGGTATGACGGAAACTAGGGCGGCAAGAGTGGAACAAAACACCAGGCATAAGGCCGAGCCTTCCACCCTTTACCAAATATATAGATGCATTAATTAAATAAGAGATATTGTGATATTCCAAAATATCCATGTTCCAACATGGAACCAACTTCAACTTCACCTGCAACTAGCAACGCTATAAGAAGGGCTGAGCAAAAGCGGTAACTTAGCCAAACAACGGTTTGCTAGGAAAGGATGGTTAGAGGCTTGACATGGCAAAAATGGGAGGCATGATATAGCAAGTGGTAGGTAGCGCAGCATAGCAATAGAAGGAACAACTAGCAAAGAAAAGATAGAACTGATTTCGAGGGTATGGTCATCTTGCCTGCAAGGTTCTCAGAGTTGTCGAAAGCTTGATCCTCGTAAGCGTACTCAACAGGTTCCTCGTTCACGAACTCGTCTCCCAGCTCTACCCACGGCAAGAACACAAGCAATGGAACCACAATCAATCACAGGAAATGCACAAACAACATCATGCAAAACATGCATGATATGCGAAATATGATATGCGATGCATATGTGTGCTCCGGAAGAAAAAGAAATAACAAGGCAGTAACTTGGCAAAACAAGTATGCCACTGGAAATATGAGATGATTTCGGTCGAAATCGATATAAAGATCACCAGAAACGGAGGCACGGTTTGGAAATGGCAAGCAAAACAAGAATGGCACGAATTCTGTGATTAACAGCATGATAGCACATAGAATACATCAAGTAACTATGCTACAACACTCCAACATAGCAACAAAGCATATGACAGTAATCTACAGGAAATTCTTGACAAAAGATGAACACTGAGCTACGGCTAGATCACAAAATAACAGGTTAAAACAAGCATGGCAAAAGTGCAAAAGATATCAGCTTCACAGACTGGGTGAAATTACTAGACATGGCAGAAACAGCATCAGGTAGCAATGTTCAGAGCAAGCAAAACACATGCTACAGGAACTTAACATAGCAAAACAAGGCACGGAATGAATCTACTAAATGCATAGAACAAAAGTCCCTTACTAACGATGAGCCAAACAGAATCAGAAGATATGATGGCACCCATGTAAACATAGCAAGTTTCGATAACAGATTTCAGACAGCAGAAAACAGAGCATGGCAGTAAACAGAATTATGAAGGCATCTTGGTGAGCTTGATTCACTCATCACAAGGCAATGCATGAAAAACAAGCATACCTACAGCAATATGGAATGTTTATGAAGCTAACTATGGCAAGAGCAAGTTCATAGCATGAAAGGATCAACTACAACAACCTTCGCAAAAATGAATATCATGTTAACAATCTGCCAGGAATATTTTATAGCAAAAGTAGAGCAAGATTAAGACATGCTATAGCACTCCATAATTTCAAATAGGGGTATGGATGCATAGAGAACAACTATATCTACAAAACATCCTTACTGAACATACCCATAAGAAGCATGGATCTCACTGTAGCCACAAGGATACATAGCAACAAAATAACAACAGTAATAGACTTAGTGAAAATCCTAAGTCCCTGAAAACAGAAACATCACGAAGCCTAGTTTGCATGCTTGTGCTAGTCACCGCATAGATCACAAAAATACATGGCATACACTTCTGTAAAGATGGCATGGCTCTGGCGCGGCTCGGGCGCGCGGTCGCCGAGCTCGCCGGAGTTGGAGCCGGGGAAGGGCGGCGAGGCAACGGAGAGGGAGGAGGAAGGCGCCGGCGGCGGGCGGCGACCCGGGCGACGGGGAGGTGGGCACGGGCG
>NC_057799.1:216775564-216778257 GCF_018294505.1 Triticum aestivum
CGTACGGGCACCACGTAGCGCGGCGTGAGTGGGCGAGGGCGGCGGCGCAGTTTGTCCGGCGCGGACCGGACGTGTCCGGCGCGGAGGGAGCGTGGCTAGGGTTTGAACCCGGATTTTAGAGGGGAAGGTGTTTATATAGGCATAGGGAGCTAGGAGAGTCCAAATGAGGCACGGTTTTTGCCCACACGATCGTGATCGAACGACCGAGAGCATGGAGGTGGCTTAGATGGGTTATTGGGTTGTTTGGAGGGGGGTTTTGCTGCAACACACAAATGGCCCTTACGGTTATCCGGTTAACCGTTGGAGCATCAAACGACCTCCAAATGGAACGAAACTTGACAGGTGGTCTACCGGTGGTATACCAAGGCCACTTGGCAAACCTTGGTCAATTCCGAGAACGTTTAACACCCGCTCACGAAAAGAAACAAGAGGGGTGCGCCGGTGCGTGTGGGAGTGTCGGATTGCAAAACGGACAACGGGGAAAATGCTCGGATGCATAAGACGAACACGTATGCAAATGAGATGCACATGATGACATGATATGAGATGCATGACATGAACAAAATGCAAAACGAAAAACAAAACCCGACCACGAAGGGAATATCATAACACATAGCCGAAAATGGCAAGAGTTGGAGTTACAAATATGGGAAGTTACATCCGGGGTGTTACAAGTACCTGAAGAATTGTGGAGCCAAACACCATCTTTAAATGAGCACAGAGATCATGTATTACACCCAAGGTCTCCAGTTTAGGCGCAGAGATGACGGTTATTTTTGCGACGGTGAATAACTAGAGTCAAGGATCAACCTTTGAAGTGAAGGGGCATCTTCGATGATGAGCTACCTGGCGGAAAGAGTAATTCCAATTCTTACAAGGTTAGGCGACTTTATTTGGAGACAACCAATTCTAACTATAAAAACAAGCACCAAGCACTCCAGGGCAGGGCAACTGGAGTGGATGATGTTGTGCAATGATGCCTCTGATATACGAACCCGCACAAGGGAATTTTTTTTGAGAAATGCGAGTCGAAGGTTTAGTACCAGATTGTCTGGTAGGTAGCACAGTGCAAAGGTGGGGTTGTGGAGAGATGAGGAAAACCGCGAGATGGACATCGGTGCTGAGGGCACAAGTACATGGCGTTCGGTATCTGGTATGTGATTTCCTGGGAATAGTAGAACTCAAGCAGCTGTAGTTCTGTGAATTCAAGGGATTTCAGTCAGGCGTCCACCATGCAGGGCATGCTATGCTTGCTCAGGTAGCATGATGGGATGCAGAGGCTTTGAACAGAGGCTTGGTGGGAGGAGATGATGGCTCTGGGGAGTTCAAAAGCATTAAAGAGAGAAAGTTGATGACAGTCGAGATTAAGGGGTGCGGTGCACCGTAGAGGGCGCCACCGAGTTGAGAGGACTTGAGTGCGGAAGCAATCCTTGGTGAGGAGAAGCGAGATGATCTCCCCAAGGATGGCGTTCGGGAAATCGCTGATGTGGTCCACCCTAGATTCTACGGGTTTCTGGGATCCGGTGGGGCGGGCTCGCTGCTTCTCGCTGTGCTGCCAGGTGCGGGATCTACAACTGGCGTCGCCGCTGCTGGGAGCCTCATCTTCTTGGTGCTGGGGGTCAGTCGACTCCATGTTCCTCGTGGGCGTCGCGTTGAGCTCACGGATTTGAGCAGAGTAACGAATGACGAGCCTAGTTGTAGTACGAGTGAAGAAGATGGGGAGCTGGGGTTTTCTATAGTAGTGAGGAAGATGGGGAGCTGGGGTTTTCTGTAGGAGTGAGGTGAGGAATTTGGGGGTACGAGTGGAGCGAGCTGATCTGAGGTGGGTGGGATTAAGGAGGAAGAAGAGCACCTATGTTTTTTTGGGGGGCAGTGTGTTGGGTAGCGCCTGTCATTAAGTAAATATATGGGCTTTTGAATTGATTTTATTATTTACTAGGGTGCATGGGCTGTTTTGTCTTCGGCCTAGAGAAAAAATTACTGCTAGTACAGTGGAGATACTCTACAGCTAACCAGAAAAACAATTACTATGTACATGGGATACAATACCGCTTCTGGCTCCTCCGAGGTCATCGAAACATCTCCCTCTATTGAATGCCATTTTACTTTGGTTCACCGACATGCTGCCCATGCAGCACGCAGGCCCAAATGCCATCCACCAAATTAGAAGGCGGTATGCAGGCGGAGAGTCACCCCAGTCGTAGCGCCGCAGTAATGAGCCATCGTATCACAAAACCCCACCTCCCCATAGTCTAAGTTTGACGAACGAAGCAGCCATCATTTCACTCTTCATTGAATCCCCTTCTCTCTCACCGTCTTCAAGAAAGCCAACACCCGCATCTGCCATTGTTCTTCTCTCCCAACAAAGGGAATGTAAGTGGACCCGTGATGTTGGTATATTTTCATTCAGAAAAAAAAAGAAATTTTGCAAAGCGGTAACCGATCCACACTCTCTTTTTTGTTTCATTTTTATTGCGATTGTGTTTTCCTTTCAGTTCTCTCCTAGTATTTGTCAGTTTCATGATGGACCAAGGAGAACCATGCAAAGATCTACCGATGTTGGAGCAGATGCGGGAGGCTGATCCCCACGAGACAGAGAGCTCCAAGAAGATGGAGGCAGCCACCAAGTCGACACCAGATACCCTCACGACCACTATTGAGATGGTCAATGTGTCGTTTGAGGTTACAGCCCC
>NC_057799.1:216778546-216803071 GCF_018294505.1 Triticum aestivum
GCTAAGCTGCCGAAGATGATTTTCTTCTTTGCCGATATCGAATGTGGTTTTTCATCAAAGTATGTGGTGATAAATAATAGAAAATTTTATTAGCTTCGATGCCATGCTACCTTCCATGTCATGCATACTTTTGATCCTACATAATGGTTTAAATAAATTGTGTTTCTTATATTGGAAAGTAATTCAGAATTTGTTTCTGTTTCAATTAGAGCCCTGATGCAGACAAGGATTGTGTGGTTGTACATGTCACTCGCTATGAGGCGGATATGACCTGAGTATATGCACTGGGAAAACAAATTTCTTAGGTTGTTGGATCCTGGAAGCCATTTGCACTTATACCAATGTAGAGATGTATTCCAACCTCACTGTTGTCAGGCGTGTTGTACAGGGTGTACTGAAGCACAAGAAGTTCAAAGCTACTCCTTCGTTTGTGAGGCATACTATTCTTGTCAAGCTTATGCAAGAAGATGACGTGGCATGCCTCCACAAACAAGTTTATGAGTGGCAAGGCCACAAGGTTATCTTCAGGAAGGTTCACAGGATTGAGTTGCTGCCGGACACCATCGATGATGTTCATGGCAAGGTCCATCTTGTGTCCATCCCAAATTAGATTGAGGCATGAAATAGTTGAACCAGCTAGTGTTTAAAAGTAGTTTGGATTGTGTCTAATTATCCGAACCTTGCCTATTATCGAGTCCTCTAGGGCTAGTACTCTATTTGAATCCATCTATGGGAACTACTGCTACTTTTGTGTGCCCGTGAATCATGTGAGAACCATCCTAATTGTTGCCGAAAAAGATGTGTCCTCACTAGTTTTTTCATGTAATATGGCATGGTAAGACATAAGTTGTCACGATTTATCATATGAGCAGTGTGTGTTTGAGGAAATAGAGTACTTGTTCGAGAAACTGTGCGCCGACGTATACATAGGGTACGTAAGGCTAGTTAAGTACTTGTAAACACTGTTGTGCTACCCCACTTGTAAGTAGTTGTGCAAAACACGGCACATTGGCTCAGCTCGCTTCAACACTAGAAAAGTCACCTATCGACCAACTAACAATCAATAATCTGTTGTCTGACATATAAGCAACTACGTATCTTGTTACAGTGGTTCATGTAGTTGACTGAGGCCACAACGTAAATTCCAAACGTTCACAAGCTAGTCCAGCATTCCTGTGGAACATTCACATTAAACTCGGCTTCATAAAATACTTGAAAAGCATAAGTTAAGAAAATTTATACATCTCAATGATTCATAGAACGTAACAAACATTTACTAGTTGACAGCAAAAGACAAAGTTGTGAGAAGGTTTACAAATCAGGAAGATTCAGGCAAGGCTTCTCTGAGCAAAGGGCCTGCCTAGGCAGGCTTTGATTTCCAGGAGTTCACTATGGTTTTTCTTGTTGCCACCATCCAGGGTTAGGTTCTCTCATTCCAAAATAACCAATTATAATTGTGTTCTCAGATGGAATGCTGAACAGAACCATGTAGTGTACTGACCATCTGAACTTCTTGTGGAGTTCCACTAAATTTAAGCACCGCTATTTGCAGAAATAAGCAAACCACAATGCCTCTTATCCGCGCACCTGGCCCAAAAACCTCCATGTAGACGTGCCCGCTAGTCCTCTGTCCATCCATGAACTGGGAGAAACTGAATTCCTTACTAGGATGCAGTTGTTTTCCCTCGTCCCTGCACTGCAATCAGGAAGTAAAACATACGAATCAACTTCTTTTATATTGGTTGGTCATTCTACGTAGTTACTACCAATGTAGGAATACCTGGAATATGGGTGGTTAGACAACCGCAGCTAGGAATAGGCATCTCATTTTGTGCAGTTCTACTAAATCTGAGGTGTGTAGTTTTGATTGCACAGATAGAAACGATATGGAGACAGACATCCCTGTTTGCGAAAATATGAAATATGGTTATTTAAACAGTGAAAGTTATTTGCGGTGGCATATGATTAACAGCAGCATCTATTGTGTTATAATTGGCACTACATTGACAGTATGAAACTGACATTAAGTAAGAAGTAGCATCACATCACATCAACACTATCACTAGATTAACATGCAGAACAATAGCATTAGTATTACTGTCATGAGAGTAGCACATGGTCAGTAAATGTTCAATCAAATTTGTACAGTTTCACTGGGATGAAGCAATGTTAGCGGTGAGAGATTTAAGTGTAACTATAAAAACACAATTCCTGGGAAATAAAGCAAGACGGAAGCACTTTATAAAATGGTGGTGGCATTGCTTCAATTTATCGACGTCACTAGACCATTACTTAATAGTGACATTAGGTGGCATTGCTTCAATTTATTGACGACACTAGACCATTACTTAATAGCGACATTAGGTGTAATTGGTTAATGCTTCATGTGATTTTACATTAACGATAGCGATATGGGTGTACAGACAGCATGGGCATAAAGTGGTGAGGCAGGTGTGGTTGCCGAGAGCGGCAAACACTCAGGCAGCATGTCTGCATTTGTCCCATTTTTTATCTCCTCGGCAACATTTTCCTATTTGAGCACAGGAAATCTAGACCTGTTCGTTCTCATTTATTGTCCCCCAACATCCTCACTTTATTTCCTTTTTCGGCCAAGAGACAGGTCCACTTCCTGCCACCCGTCGCCATCCACCATGGTTTCTTCCCCTTTTCAACCAAGAGAACAGTTGGGTAGCCAGTATCTACTACTTTCCCCCATTTCCTCTTAGTACCAAGTCCTAGATTCATGCTACAGCTTTCCCACTTTTTTCCTATTTGAACCAACTCTTAGATTCGACTGTATGAACTAGCTTTACCTCTACTAATAGTAAAAGTCTATGTGGCTTTGGAACAACTGACAGAAGTAGAAAAAGATCCACACGCAGCCACGTGGGGAGCTGGGGCAATAGAGCACAGGAGGTTTCGAAGGAATATATACCTGAGGTTCGTCGGCATGTGGCAAAGACGGCGTCGGGAGGCCGCATCTTGGACACAATACTATAGGGAGGAAGAAGGGGTCGGAGGCCCTCCCGAGTCGGCACTGTCTCGGAGAGGACACACGGGCAGCTGTTTGTCTCCTCCCTCGCCGCCGACGACTGCGTGAATGATGCACCTACACCCCTACCCCGACCGAGGTGGTCCGGCTGGATTTTGTGACCAGCCGTGAGCAGAGAGAGAGTGTGGCTACCTATGTCTTGCTTAGCTCTGGAGAGCATGAGAGAGTGAAAGAGAGGAATCCTAGTAAAGCAAGCGTCGAGGCTCCTTCTTATATATATAGTGGAGTGATTTTGTTGTAGCAGCCGTTATTAAATTGAATACGCACGAACCACTATTTTCATTTAAATTTCGAGTAAAAATAAAACTCGATCAATAACATGCCACCGCTTCCAGGTCCCCGACCGTCCATCAAGTTGAAAACTAGACGAGTCAAAATGTCAATTGGGATGCCTCTTTGTAAACAAATGCGCTCCTAGCTTCAAAAAACGCGCTCCTACGTGTGCCCACGAGTGGGTGTGAGAGAACTAGTGCGTGTGTGCACTGCTTCTCTTCGTGAGAGTACAATATACTACGCCCAAAGAACGTTCGCTACAAGAGTAATAGTATAAGTGTGTGACGTGTGAGTTAAAATAAAAGGTGTGTGACGTCTTTAATTTTTTAGAAATTCTGAGGGTAGGGTGTGAAGAGCACATATGTGTGCGACGTCTACCTACTGATAGATGGTGGGTGCAAGAGGACTCGGGAGAGTCATGACTCGTGAGGATGTGTGTGTGTGAGAGAGAGTGGGGGCACGTATCAATGCAATGCATGTGTCCGCAAATCATATCTGACGAACGTTCGCCACAAGCTGTTTCCTGATGAACGACGGAAGAACCGTTAGATCGACATCCCACAGTGTCAGTTTTGCCATGGCATTTAACAGAACAGCCACTCCTCCGACACACAAATCTTCCATATGAGTGTTAGCATTTCCTATATGATCCTCCCTCCATTCCAACTGCATATAGCTTTATTGAAAATTTGAACCTCGCAAACTTTAACCGTGTTTTCGTATACCAAAATGCACATATAGAATACCCAATATATATCATTTCATTCATTTTCAAGAGGTAACTATAAAGATGGGGGAGGAGTGTACAAAGAAAGACCGTCGTATCACCTACAGCAATTTCAACCATCCTTTCGTGTGGAGGAATATCATAGGAACTCTATATGATATGATTTTTATATGATTTTTTCCTTTAGAGCCAATTGGTTCGTAGGAATAGATTCATATACTCCACATTTCAAAGGAAAATAAACATGATATCATTTTTATAGCTTTAGAGCCACATGGTTCATATGAACGGATTCCTATACTCCCACAATTTCAAACAAAATAAACATTAGCATATATTCCATAGAGAAGTTCCTATGATGTGAACCAAATGACATCTCTTTTCTAATCCCTACTCATAGGAATTGAGGATACATGTCATCTCTAGATTCAATAGAAAAGTTCCTATGATGTGAACAAAATGACATCTCTTTTCCAATCCCTACTCATAGGAATTGAGGTACATGTCATCTCTTTCCCTACAACTTCCATGTATACATCTTCTATTCCTAAATAGCTAAGTACAACCCACTAGTAGCTTTTTTCCTGGACATGCAACTATGGCACAAGAACACGTCCTGCAAGCAAGTCATAAATTACATTGTTTTTGTACTCTATGCATGCAAGCACCACATCATTAATTCGTGCATGTTACTCTCATAAGTTATTTCTTGCATTACATTTTGTATTGACAATGTATGTGTTGGTCACGTGCACACATATGTAGTTCACATTCACATTTTTTGTTAGAAATGTCATTATATTAACTGCAATTAAATTTCTCTCTTTGTATTACATTTTCATTTTAAGCATACATTCAGTTCCCATTAGTTATAGATGTTTTTGGAGGAAATTTTATGCATTATTTTGAGTAGCAAAATTCATGCGACCGTGGGTATATAAAAATGCGGGTCCCATGTGTTATTGCCTTCTGGTCGAACGTATGTCCACAATTTTTTGTACGTATATCTCCACTGCTCCCCACAATGCTGCCTCGTTCCCGTAAAACCAAGCGGCCCACCCGTATTAAGGAGTCGACTCGAAATCAATCCCTTTCCCGTTTACTACGGCGTGGCCCCGCACGCCGTAGTACTCCTACAAACCCTACCCACCGCACGCATCATTGGTTTTCTTCTAGAGGATGAGGGAGAAGCGGATTTGTAGTGGAGGCTCCTACCCTACGGCACCCAAGGAAGCTGCTGCACACATCATTGATTTTCTTTTTTTTTATGCTCTTGCGCCCTAGAGTGAAATGATGGTTGCTTTGTCCGTCCAGCTTACTGCGGGAAAGGTGGGGCTTTGTGATTTGACCGCTCATCCCTCATTTGCTACTACTGCGGCGTTACGACCGGGGTACCTCCAAGTCCAACCGTTGCTTGATAACCCACAAGTATAGGGGATCACAACAGTTTTCGAGGGTAGAGTATTCAACCCAAATTTATTGATTCGACACAAGGGGAGCCAAAGAATATTCTCAAGTATTAGTAGTTGAGTTGTCAATTCAACCATGCCTGAAAGAATTAATATCTGCAGGAAAGTATTTAGTAGCAAAGTAGTATGGAAGTAACAGTAACGCTGTCAAAAGTAACAGTAGTAGTTTTGTAGCAATCATAACAGTGGCCACGGAAAAGTAATGAAGCAAAGATCAATATGTGAAAAGCTCGTAGGCAATGGATCAGTGGTGGATAATTATGTCGGATAGCATTCATCATGCAACAGTTATAACATAGGGTGACACAGAACTAGCTCCAATTCATCAATATAACGTAGGCATGTATTCCATATATAGACATACGTGCTTATGGAAAAGAACTTGCATGGCATCTTTTGTCCTACCCTCCCGTGGAAGCGGGGTCCTATTGGAAACTAAGGGATATTAAGGCCTCCTTTTAATATAGTACCGGACCAAAGCATTAGCACTTAGTAAATACATGAAATCCTCAAAATTTGGTCATCACTTGGAGTGGTTCCGACTATTGTCACTCCGGGGTTGCTAGATCATAACACGTAGTAGGTGAGTATAACTTTGCAAGATAGGATCAAGAACACAAATATATTCATGAAAACATAATAGGTTCAGATCTAAAATCATGGCACTCAGTCCCTAGTGACAAGCATTAAGCATAGCAAACTCATAGCGACATCAATCTTAGAACACAATGGATAATAGGGATCAAATCCTAACAAAACTAACTCGATTACATGGTAAATCTCCTCCAACCCATCACGGTACAGCAAGTCTATGATGAGATTACTCATGCACGGTGGTAAGCATCATGAAATTGGTGATGGAGGATGGTTGATGATGACGATGGCGACGGATTTCCCTCTCGGGAGCCCAAAACAGACTCCAGATCTGCCCTCCCGAGGAAGACCAGGGCTTGGCGGCGGCTCCGTATCGTAAAACGCGATGAATCCTTCTCTCTAATTTTTTATCCCCGAACATGAATATGGGGAGTTGGAGTTGAGGTCGGTGGAGGTCCAGGGGGGCACAAGGACAGAGGGCGCGCCCCAGGGGGGTGGGCACGCCCCCCACCCTTGTGGCCAGGGTGTGGCCCCCCTTTAGTTGATTATTTCGCCAATATTGTTTATTAATTCCAAAAATGATCTCCGTGATTTTTTAGGTCATTCCGAGAACTTTTATTTCTGCACAAAAATAACACCATGGCAATTCTGCTGAAAACCACGTCAGTCCAGGTTAGTTCCATTCAAATGATGCAAGTTAGAGTCCAAAACAAGGGCAAAAGAGTCTGGAAAAGTAGATACGACGGAGACGTATCAACTCCCCCAAGCTTAACCCATTGCTTGTGCTCAAGCAATTCAGTTGACAAACTAGAAGTGATAAAGAAAAACTTTTACAAACTTTGTTTGATCTTGTTGTTGCAAATATGTAAAGCCAGCATTCAAGTTTTGAGCAAAGATTATGAACTAACCACATTCACAATAATGTTTAGGTCTCACATTTACTCATATGAATGACATAATCAACTAGCGATCAATAATAATAAATCTCGGATGACAACACTTTCTCAAAACAATCATGATATGATATAACAAGATGGTATCTCGCTAGCCCTTTATGAGACTGCAAAACATAAATGTAGAGCACCACTGAAGACCAAGGATTGACTAGACATTGTAATTCATGGTAAAAGAGATCCAGTTATAGTCATACTCAATATAAATTAACAATGCATACAAATGACAGTGGTGCTCTCTAACTGGTGCTTTTTATAAGAGAATGATGACTCAGCAATAAAAGTAAATAGATAGGCCCTTCGTAGAGGGAAGAAGGGATTTGTAGAGGTGCCAGAGCTCGAGTTTTGAAATAGAGATAAATAATATTTTGAGCGGCATGCTTTCATTGTCAACATAACAACTAAGAGATCTTGATATCTTCCATGCTACATACATTATAGGCGGTTCCCAAATAGAATGGTAAAGTTTATCCTCCCCCACCACCAATAAGCACATTCCACGGCTGGCCCGAAACAACGGGTACCGTCCAACTAACAACAATCCTGGGGGAGTTTTGTTTGCAATTATTTTGATTTTATTTGAGCATGGGACTGGGCATCCCGGTTACTAGCCATTTTCTCGTGAATGATGAGCGGAGTCCACTCATCATGAGAATAACCCACCTAGCATGGAAGATATTGACAGCCCTTGTTGGTACATGAGCGATTCGAGCACACAAAACAGATTATCATTTGAAGGTTTAGAGTTCGGCACATGCAAATTTACTTGGAACGGCAGGTAATACCGCATATGGGTAGGTATGGTGGACTCATATGGAACAACTTTGGGATTTATGGAAGTGGATGCACAAGCAATATTCCCGCTTAGTACAAGTGAAGGCTAGAAAAAGACTGGTGAGCGACCAACTAGAGAGTGACAAAAGTCATAAACATGCATTGAGATTAACCAACATTGAATGCTAGCATGAGTAGGATATAAATCACCATGAACATAAATATCATGGAGGCTATATTGATTTTGTTTCGACTACATGCGTGAACACGTGCCAAGTCAAGCCACTCGAATCATTCAAAGGAGGATACCATCCTATGATACTACATCACAACCATTTTAAATTTTGATGTTGGCACACTAGGTAAACCATTATAAACTCCTAGCTAATTAAGCATGTCATGAGTAACTATAATCTCTAATTCTCATTGCAAACATGTTTCATTCATAATAGGCTAAATCAGGAACGATGAACTAATCATATTTACAAAAACAAGATAGGTCGAGTTCATACCAGCTTTTCCTCATCTCAATCATGTCATCATATATTGTCATTATTGCCTTTCACTTGCACGACCGAACGGTGTGGATAATAATAATAGTGCACGTGCCTTGGACTAAGCTGGAATCTGCGAAACATTTATTCAAAGACGAAGACAAGGTAATATGGGATCTTTGTTAGATCAACAATAATGCATATGAGAGACACTCAACATTTTCATCGTGGTCTTCTCCTCTCGAGCCCCAAAGAAAAGAAAAGAATTTCAAAGAAACACACTGAAATATTTTTGGAGTTTTTGTTTTTCTGGAGAAGGTAAAACAAGAATGAGGAAAACTATTTACATGGGAAAGCTCCCAACAAGCAAAAGAAGAACGAGAAATCTTTTGGGTTTTCTTTTAATATTACAACAAAGCATGCATAGAAGGTAAACTAACTACAACTAAATTTTTTTGGTTTTTCTAAAGGTTTTTCAAACACACAAGAAGAAAGCAGGAAAAAGAAATAAACTAACATGGATAATACAATGAAAAAGTATAAACACCGACAACTGAAATGAGTGTGTGAACATGAAGATAATATCGGTGAGAAATATGTACTCCCCCAAGCTTAGGCTTTTGGCCTAAGTTGGTCTACGCCCATGGGTCAAAGTAACCCTCTCCGGTGTACTGAGGAGGATCCTGGGGTTCCACTGGTTAGCGAGCTCCTGTGGATCCCACTGATAAATAGACTCCTGGTGTGGATCAGGTGATGGCTCTGGCTCAGGAGCTGGGGATTGTGTCCCCTCCCAGTATGCATGAATGTTTGCGAGCAAAATGAAGTACCTGCCTAAATGAATATCGAACAAAATAGGTGCAAGCAAGGTAATAATCTGAAAAGTGTTCTCGCTAAATATCAAGTTATAAATAAGTCTCCTTTCCTCATCATAGCAAATAAACTTATGCGCTACCATGCTATCATAATCTAAGTAAATAGTAGGTAGCAGTTTCTCTTCTTTCTCAAAGTGCCTAATGGGTATCTCGAAGTGTTTAGCAAGGTGGGAGGCGAAGATACCTCCGAAAATAGGACCATTTGTATGGTTTCTACTCAACCGTTTAGCAATCATAGCGCCTAAACTGAAAGTTCTATCACGAAGTAAAGCTTGGCGCAAAATGGCAAGGTCTGGAGCACTAAGACCTCCACTCTCCTCACGACCAATTAAACATCTCCTAGCAAATAATGAGTAGTAACGCTGAACATGAAAATGTAAACTAGCCACTCTCGCTTCCGACAACCTTCTCCTTTCCCCTACGGTAACTTCGTGAATAAAATCTTCCACATCACTAGGACATGGTTCCTCGATGCTACCCTTATAAGGTAATTTACAAACCTCACAAAAGTCATAAAGTGTCATTTCCTTGTACTCGTCATATAAGTAAAAGTCTACCATGGGTGGTGATCTCCTAGTATGAAAACGAAAATTTTGCACGAAAGTATTAGTGAGTAGGAGATACTGATCACACTGGTCGAGGAGGAAGTCGGTGATGCCTGCATTCTCAGCCAAATAATAGAAATCATCATAAATTCCAGGCACTTGTAAGAATGCATCACATGGCCATTCACACGGCTGAATCTCCTCGGAGTGAGGAAGATTGTACTTGGGCTTCTCCTTCTCCTCATTTTCTTTTTCCATCGAACTACGGCTCGAGAAACCTCTCAACAACCTCCTCATCATTTTCTTCCTCTGAAAATTTCTGAAATTTTTAGTGACTCAAAATAAAAGTGAACCAAACTCAACAAAATTGATAGCAACTACTCCTACAAGTGCCTAGAGGCTATATCATGCATCAAAACTACTTTGTACCATACAAATTTGACATGCAAGCTCAAGAACAAGGTCACCACAGCAGCAAAAATTTGCAATAAATAAAGCACTAGAACAAAAACTAATTAGACCATTGGAGGAGTCACATACCGAAGAACAATCCCCTAAAGTAGTTTTGTCAATGGAGCTTTGAGCAAGGAGATCAGAAATGGCAGCAAAATGAGCAAGAACACGAGTTTGAGCTATGGAGTGATTTTTCCTGGAGGAAGGAGTGAATGGGTGCTGGAATAAGTGGAGGGGGGCCACGTGGGGCCAACAAGGATAGGGGCGCGCCCTCCACCCTTGTGGCCAGCTGGTGAGGCCCCCTGGTGTGTTCTTAGTGCCAAAATTCTAAAATATTATATAAAAATCATACTGAGTTTTCAGGGCATTGGAGAACTTTTATTTTCGGGACATTTTTTTATTGCGTGGATAATTCCGAAAACAGACAGAAAATACTATTTTTGCTTTATTTAATCTAAATAACAAAAAATAAAGTATGGGTGCAGAGAGTTGTGCCTTCTAGATTAATCCATCTAATGCTCACCAAAAGGAATCCATTAACAAAGTTGATCAAGTCCTATTAACAAACTTCTTAGGAATGACATGAAACCAGAGAATTTTCGTATAACACTGGGTTACCTCAACGGGGATATGCACATCCCCGACAACAAGAATATCGTACTTCTTTTTGGCAGTAGGAAGAGGGAATTCAAAACCTCCAATAGTAATAGTTGAAATTTTTCCAATAGAATTGATACTATGAACTTGAGGTTGTTTCTTTGGAAAGTGTACCGTATGCTCATTACCATTAACATGAAAAGTGACATTGCCTTTGTTGCAATCAGTAATAGCCCCTGCAGTATTCAAAAAGGGTCTACCAAGGATGATCGACATACTATCGTCCTTGGGAATATCAAGAATAACAAAGTCCGTTAAAATAGTAACGTTTGCAACCATAACAGGCACATCCTCACAAATACCATTGGGCATAGCAGTGGATTTATCAGCCATTTGCAACAAAATTTCAGTAGGTGTCAACTTATTCAATTCGAGTCTATGATATAAAGAGAAAGGCATAACACTAACACCGGCTCCAAGATCACGTAAAGCACTTTTAACATGTTTCTTTTAATGGAGCATGGTATATTTCGTACACCTGGATCTCCAAGTTTCTTTGGTATTCAACCCTTAAAAGTATAATTAGCAAGTATGGTGGAAATTTCAGCTTCCGGTATCTTTCTTTTATTAGTAACAATACCCTTCATATATTTAGCATAATGAGGCATTTTAAGCATATCAGTCAAACGCATACGCAAAAAGATAGGTCTAATCATTTCAGCAAAGTGCTCAAAATCCTCATCATCCTTTTTCTTGGATGGCTTAGGAGGAAAGGGCATGGGTTTCTAATCCCATGGTTCTCTTTGTTTACCATGCTTTGTAGCAACAAAGTCTCTCTTATCATAATGTTGATTCTTTGATTGTGGGTTATCAAGATCAACAACAGGTTCAGTATATACATCATTATCATTACTAGGTTGAACATCAACATGAACATCATTATTAACATTATCACTAGGTTCATGTTCATAACCAGATTGTGTCTCAGCATCAGAAATAGAAATATCATTGGGATTCTCAGGTGTATCTATAACAGGTTCACTAGAAGCATGCAAAGTCCTATTAGTTTTCTTTTCTTTTTATTACCAGGACTAGGTGCATCAGTATTAGTTCTCTGAGAATCTTGCTCAACTCTCTTAGGATGACCCTCGGGATACAAAGGTTCCTGGGTCATTTTACCACCTCTAGTCATAACACTAACAACATTATCATTATTCTTACTATTCAACTCATTCAGCAATTCATCATGTGCCTTAAGTACTTGTTCTACTTGAGTAGTAAATATGGAAGCATGTTGTAACGCCCACGATGCGACTATATCTCCCACGTGTCGAGGCACGACTTAGAGGCATAACCGCATTGTAGGTATTGTCGCAAGAAGGGTCATCTTCACACAATCCCATGTAATGAACAAGAATGGGATAAAGAGAGTTGGCTTACAATCACCACTTCACACAATACATAAATTAAATTCATACATCATCCAAAATACACACATAGACCGACTACGGTCAAATCCAAATGAAAAGAAGAGAACCCCAAATGCTAGATCCCCGATCGTCCCAACTAGGCTCCACTACTGATCATCCAGAAACGAAACATAGTAATGACCACGTTCCTCGTCGAACTCCCACTTGAGCTCGGTTGCGTCACCTGCACTGGTATCATCGGCACCTGCAACTGTTTTGGTAGAATCTGTGAGTCACGAGGACTCAGCAATCTCACACACGCGAGATCAAGACTATTTAAGCTTATAGGAAGGATGAGGTAATGAGGTGGAGCTGCAGCAAGCACTAAGCTTATATGGTGGCTAACATACGCAAATAAGAGCGAGAAGAGGAGCAACACAACGGTCGCGAAGCTAGAAATGATCAAGAAGCGATCCTGAAACTACTTACGTTCATACATAACCCAAACCGTGTTCACTTCCCGGACTCCGCCGAAAAGAGACCATCACGGCTACACACACGGTTGATGTATTTTAATTAAGTCAAGTGTCAAGTTCTCTACAACCGGACATTAACAAATTCCCATGTGCCTCATAACCGCGGGCACGGCTTTCGAAACATAATACCCTGCAGGGGTGTCCCAACTTAGCCCATTATAAGCTCTCACGGTCAACGAAGGATAAACCTTCTCCCGGGAAGAACCGATCAGTCTCGGAATCCCGGTTTACAAGACATTTTGACAATGGTAAAACAAGACCAGCAAGACCACCCGCTGTGCCGACAAATACCGATAGGAGCTGCACATATCTCGTTCTCAGGGCACATCGGATAAGCTAAGCGTACAGCTAGCAACGTAACCCAAGTTGCCAAGGGACGGTCCCGCACGGTGCTCTAGTTTGGACCAACACTCGGAGGAGCACTGGCCCGGGGGTTAAAATAAAGATGACCCTCAGGCTCCGGAAACCCAAGGGAAAAAGGCTTAGGTAGGAAAATGGTAAAACCAAGGTTGTGCCTTGCTGGAGGAGTTTTATTCAAAGCGAACTATCAAGGGGGTCCCATAAATCACCAAACCGCGTAAGGAACGCAAAATCAAGGAACATAACACCGGTATCACAGAAACTAGGGCGACAAGAGTGGAACAAAACACCAGGCATAAGGCCGAGCCTTCCACCCTTTACCAAATATATAGATGCATTAATTAAATAAGAGATATTGTGATATGCCAAAAAAATATCCAAGTTCCAACATGGAACCAACTTCAACTTCACCTGCAACTAGCAACGCTATAAGAAGGGCTAAGCAAAAGCGGTAACTTAGACAAACAACGGTTTGCTTGGAAAGGATGGTTAGAGGCTTGACATGGCAATATGGGAGGCATGATATAGCAAGTGGTAGGTAGCGCAGCATAGCGATAGAGCGAACAACTAGCAAAACTGTCGTGGAATTGTCACGGCAGATGTCCTTAGTGTCAGGACTTAGTCGCGAGTCCAGCGCATCTATGCGGTAGCTTGAGAGGGGTTTGGCGGAATCGAGAAACGCAACACAAGACAAAGATTTAGACAGCTTCGAGCCCCGGGAGACATCATTCGGTAATAACCCTACATGCTGTTTGTGGCTAGGTCTCATTATGATCATGAGAGAGTTGCCGGCTTGGCCGGCTCTTCATGTGTAGCCCTAGAGATTGTTTCTTGTCGCCTCTCCCCCTTGGGGAGCCCTGCCCCTCCTTATATAAGTTAGAGGGGCGGGTTACATGTGGAGTCCTAGTAGGACTAGTCTATCTTCTCTTACAAGTTGATTACAAGTCCGGGTCTTGCTTCCTATTAAAGGAAATATTCGTCATCCCTTTCCTCTTAATCCGGCAGATCATAACGTGAGCCGGCCTTCTGGGCTTTGGGCCTTGTTGTCCATCTGACCCGCCCGCCGGGTTACTAATGAGTCGCCAAGATCGGGCAGATTATTTGTGAATCGCCAAGCTCCGGGCGGGTCACCAGTTAGTCGCCAATTCCGGCCGGGTCATACCGCGGGGTATATCCCCGACATTAGCCCCCAGTTTAATTTGGATTTATCCATGTTAAACTGATCCTGCAAAATAACTGAAGAACAAATTTGACAGGTTGTGCTCCGGGTTAAATATTCTTGTAAGCCGGCACCTGATCATCCTTAAGTCCTTGACATTTTCTCCTAGAATATCCGGGTCAATATGCCATCTTCATAATCCATTTGCTGACATTGGCTCTTATAAACAAATATTATACGAAATAATCCATTTGAGTCGGTTTCCAAAACTCTGACTTAATAAACATCTTAGACTCAAGATTCATCTGGTGATCCGCCAGTTTAAAGATGTAGAGGTTGGCTAGTTATAATTGCCAAAATTACCGTCTTGTACATATTGATAACACCGGGTCATTATTATTGGTGACACCGGGTCATGCTTGTTGCAAACACCGGGTCAATCCGGTCTGCTCCAAACTGAGAATTTGAAGATTTTTTCTCCCTTACATGTATATCACCTGTAGCCCCCATGTGCCGGGTTGTCATGCTTGCAGCAACCTGGGACTTGTAATTGCCTTATGCTCATAAAACTTCAACCAATGCAGCCCCCAAGGGCCGGGTCATTATGCAATAATGAGCAGGGACTTTGTAAATATGATCATGTAAACTGGAGCAGCAATGTGTAGCCCCCAAGGGCCGGCTCAGTAAGATATTACTGAGCTAGGACTTTGTATATTATTCATTGATAATAACATCATATGATGTAATCTCCACCATGGGGCTTGAACCCACGTCCATAAGGTTAAGAGCTTTGTACTCTACCAACTGAGTAGTGGATCTTTCAATGTAATGGACTGAGGCTTGTGTATCTTGAATTTTTGACAGGAGCAATTGGTAGCCCCCAAGGGCCGGCTCATTTAGAATGTGATGAGTCAGGTCTTCAATAAGTTGAGCAAAAAATGACTTTGCATTAGCCCCCAAGTGCCATGGTGCATGCTGGCAGTGACATGGGACTTGCATATTTGATGTAATCTCAATTTAAATAATGTAGCCCCCAAGTGCCGGGTTGTAAGCCTGCAGCGACTCGGGACTATTCCTTCCACTGTAGAATAAATCATATCCATTGATAAAATAATAGCCATTGCGCCAAAGCGACTTTGAAAAGCTCAATCATAATATTAGTTACTGATAAACATAATAAAAGTCCAGCCATGTTGGCTATTAAAGATTTGAATAACCCGGTTTCAAAACCTCAGTCATTCAATATCATAATGAAAAATCCAGCCATATTTGGCTATTTAAAGATTCAAGTACCTTATCTGTTGACAAGTAAATCTGGATTATTAAATACCCGGCGGCTCTTGGCCGATGGCGATTTAATACGCCTCCATTGTAAGCCGGAATTTTACCCGACTATTTATAGCCTTGAGTAAATCCAACACGGATGACCATTCTGAAGCATCAATTTAATGATGAGCTTGGACTTAAGCATTTATATAAGTCATAGTTCTGCAAATCCTGCACAAAGTTTAAACAACATACGCCCTGGCGACTTAATGTCAAAAGCTAGGGCGGGTAACCACCCAAATGTAGTCTTATCCTGTGATATTGAATTTGCAATGTCAGTCTATGTGACCTGCACAGTAAGGGTGATAACCCAAAACTTAGAAGTCAAAACCTTCCAAGATTAATATTCTCATATGCTGGCGACTTGTTCATCGAAAGCCAGGTCGGGTTAATAGAAACCACATATATCTGCTTTAGATATGAGCAAAACGTCTCGAAACCCAATAGATTGTGTTCAAAAAAACTTAATCCAGACAAAAGTAAAATCAAGGCTTCTGATTCGAATACGATCAGTAAACCATTCCAGAGGGGTTAAGCTAGGATTCGAATTCGATCATGTAGCCCCCAGTGGCTTTGGCGTTGCCGATCAAGAGGGTACTGACAGCTATGTTCTCTTTGGTTCGAATACGACCTATGTTTGAACAGGAAGCCCCCAAATGACCTTGAGAGTTGTTTAACGACGCTGATTCGAATACGATCCACGTCGGACCCAAAAGGGATTGAGCTATGATTCGAATACGATCAACAAGCCCCCTAGTGAGTTTGGCAGTGTGCCGATCAAAAGGGTACCGACAGCTATATTCTCTTTGGTTCGAATACGACCTATGATTGAACAGGAAGCCCCCAAGTGACCATAATAAGATAAGCCGTAAGGCAGGATACCCATATTTGAACCGCGCATCATGGCAGCAAGTTCTCTTTTGGCAACCCTTAATTTGTTTGAGAACTCGAACTTGCGAGAGATTAATTCTTTTTGAACCGGAACTTTAATCCGGATTTGTGAGCTTCAAAGCTTTGTAAGAGACAAATTTACCTTGAGCCGGATGTTAAACCGGATTTGAGAGCTTCAAAGCTTTGCGGGAGAAAGATGTCTCTTGAGCCAGATTTTAAACCGGAATCTTTAATTTGAACCGGCAATTTTCTGACGGCCTTTAAAGTTTCATCAATATGGCGGTGGCCTCCGGAACCGGGTTATCCTTCCCTCCAATGACCCGGAGTTCCCGAGTCATGTCATTGTAGCCCCTGAGTCTCAAGACTACTCGAGGTGTTGGCTTGAGATTCTCCATATTTGACCATAGCAGAAGGTGTATATCATTGGCGTTGATAGCCTGATATGAATTCACAGAAGGTTGAGGTGACTGCGGCGGGTTTATAAATGATCCCGTATGAGTCGTGTCAGCAACTCGGCCAATGGTTCCTTCCAACTGGCTGTTTGAAGTTTAACCAAACTGTAGTGGCGGCGACTTGTGCGCCTGCCCATTGAGCCATCTAGTGCAGACGGCGGCTGATAATACATGATAATTCGCCTCCAATTTGTTGGAAAAAAACCAAGCTTCCCAAGCAGTGACACACTCATATTCAATAAACAGCTCATGCAGATAGGTGCGGCCCGTTGTCTTGATATAGACCAGCCCGCGAGAGACAGATGGTAAAGACGACCGTGGCATCAGAGGCGGTACAGACAGATGAGCCGGCCGTGGCATTGTAAGCCGGTGCGCACGGGCGAGTCGATCGTAGGCGCGGTAAAACCGCGCGGATGGGTGGCTCGGCATCGTCATGTTGATGTAAACCGGGCCGTAGCGGTCGCGGCTTTGCAGTGAACAATTGTCCTGCATCAAAAACATCACAAGCTAGAGTAATTGTTCTTTGACAAAAAGCAATATATGCTAATAAAATAAACTTAAACGGATAGATATCACCTGATTGTCCGGGCAGCTCAACACGGCAGAGGCGGCTCAACTCAACGCGGCCCCGACGGCTCAACATAGCAGCGAAACAGAGGCATCACCAGGGCGACGGCTTATAAACTGCAGCGGCAGCGCGGTTGAGACGGCGGAGGCGGCAACTTGAATAGCTTGAAACGGACATGAGTCGACCCGAGGGCAGGCGACGATTCAGTTCAACGTGTGACGGTTTAATGCGGGACGGCTCACGAAACTTCTTCAGTCCCGGCGATACGGGTCGCAGGGTCCCGGCAACTCAAAGAGGCGATACGGGTCATGGCAGAGGCGGCTCACACCGCAACGGCGGGTTGATGTGTGCTGGCGAAGCGCAGTAGCAGCAGAAGGGCTTAATACGGAGCGAGGCCGACGCGGCTCAACGTGCGGCGCGCTTGGCGGGCCATGGCAGCAGCAGGAGCAATCCACGGCGGATCACGGTGAGGGCGGGCTGTCCTGGCACAGGCGACGACTCGGCGGTCGGCGGCTCAAGAGGCATGCAACCGTAGCCTGTTTTCTGGGTCGTAGTCATCGCGGCGACTCAGCGGCGAACAGCCAAGGCTGCCTGCTAGTCTGTTTTCCGGGTCGTAGTCAATTTGATCATCCTCGTGCGAGCCTTTCTCCAGCAGTCCTTCACGTGATGGATGATGGTCCTTCTTGGAGATTGCGCCATTGTACCTTTTAGTTAACACTAGTAGTAAGCCTTTGGAGAGCAACTGCCATGGAGACGCGGGACAGCGGTCAGGCTACGGAAAGTCTGCACGCACAGCTTTAGTAGCGGCCTTGGCCCCTGAGTTTGGTATGTACATTTTTTTTCTGATCTGGTCTTCGGGTCCTCGAAGAGTACGACAATAGTGCAAATCACTTAGGCTTTTGTGATAGCACATCAGTCTAATTTTGTATTGTACTAGTAGTGCAATCCGTACATGGCCGGCTTGATTTCCTTTTTCTTGATCCACTTGAACATCCTCTCAATCGATGAAGCAGCCGTGCACACACATGATCCATCGGCGGCCGTCGCAATTTTTTTCCTTGCTGCAACTGCAGCATACGCACGTGCAATCAGCGACGTGTGCGCCTGGGCCTCCGGCCATGCTCTTTGTTTCTTCTTTTGTACAATGATGTGGAGTAGTACCAGCAGCTATGGTTTGGAAGTATTATAATTAGCGGCAACAAAACACGCATATGTCGACGCGTTGGTCAAACCGGAACACTGCCTTGGTATTTAATCCAATATATCCTTTGGTCTACAGAATAGTATTCGGACTACTGCAGCGGGATTTTCTTGACCGTCTCAGATTGGCAACTTGCGGAGGTCCATGAAAACGATCTGGCTAGCGGATTATTACGGCGCCTCCGGCGGCCGTACGCAGCCCTTAGTTCTTGTCCTGACCATGTAGAATTAATCACAACTCTGATCATAAACAATGAACACGTTGACTCTGCCAAAAAACTGTCCCATGCCGGATCATATTGCGCGATTCTTCCGCGCCGGTTCTTCTTCATCCGGCTAATTCGCAAAACTTGTCGAAACCCTAGGAACAAATCCCTCCAAGAACTCAACACCACCGTGCGCAGGCCGCACGGTGGGCGCCAGCTGTCATGGAATTGTCACGGCAGATGTCCTTAGTGTCAGGACTTAGTCCCGAGGCCAGCGCATCTATGCGGTAGCTTGAGAGGGGTTGGGCGGAATCGAGAAACGCAACACAAGACAAAGATTTAGACAGCTTCGGGCCCTGGGAGAAATCATCCGGTAATAACCCTACATGCTGTTTGTGCCTATGTCTCATTATGATCATGAGAGTGTCGCCGGCTTGGCCGGCTCTTTGTGTCTAGCCCTAGAAATTGTTTCTTGTTGCCTCTCCCCCTTGGGGAGCCCTGCCCCTCCTTATATAAGTTAGAGGGGCGGGTTACATGTGGAGTCCTAGTAGGACTAGGACTAGTCTATCTTCTCTTACAAGTTGATTACAAGTCCGGGTCTTGCTTCCTCGTAAAGGAAATATTCGTCATCCCTTTCCTCTTAATCCGGCCCATCATAATGTGAGCCGGCCTTCTGGGCTTTGGGCCTTATTGTCCATCTGACCCACCCGCCGGGTTACTAATGAGTCGCCAAGATCGGGCATATTATTTGTGAATCGCCAAGCTCCGGGTGGGTCACCAGTGAATCGCTAATTCCGGCTGGGTCATACCGCGGGGTATATCCCCGACATTAGCCCCCAGTTTAATTTGGATTTATCCATGTTAAACTGATCCTGCAAAATAACTGAAGAACAAATTTGACAGGTTGTGCTCCGGGTTAAATATTCTTGTAAGCCGGCACCTGATCATCCTTAAGTCCTTGACATTTTCTCCTAGAATATCCGGGTCAATAGGCCAGCTTCATAATCCATTTGCTGACATTGGCTCTTATAAAGAAAAATTATACGAAATAATCCATTTGAGTCGGTTTCCAAAACTCCGGCTTAATAAACATCTTAGACTCAACATTCATCTGGTGATCCTCCAGTTTAAAGATGTAGAGGCTGGCTAGTTATAATTGCCAAAATTACCTTCTTGTAAATATTGATAACACCGGGTCATTATTATTGGTGACACTGGGTCATGCTTGTTGCAAAGACCGGGTCAATCTGGTCTGCTCCAAACTGAGAATTTGAAGATTTTTTCTCCCTTATATGTATATCACTTGTAGCCCCCAAGTGCTGGGTTGTCATGCTTGCAGCAACCTGGGACTTGTAATTGCCTTATGCTCATAAAACCTCAACCAGTGCAGCCCCCAAGGGCCGGGTCATTATGCAATAATGAGCAGGGACTTTGTAAATATGATCATGTAAACTGGAGGAGCAACGTGTAGCCCCCAAGGGCCGGCTCAGTAAGATATTACTAAGCTAGGACTTTGTATATAATTCATTGATAATAACATCATATGATGTAATCTCCACCATGGGGCTTGAACCCACGTCCATAAGGTTAAGAGCTTTGTACTTTACCAACTGAGTAGTGGATCTTTCAATGTAATGGACTGAGGCTTGTGTATCTTGAATTTTTGACAGGAGCAATTGGTAGCCCCCAAGGGCCGGCTCATTTAGAATGTGATGAGTCGGGTCTTCAATAAGTTGAGCAAAAAATGACTTTGCATTAGCCCCCAAGTGCCATGGTGCATGCTGGTAGTGACATGGGACTTGCATATTTGATGTAATCTCAATTTAAATAATGTAGCGCCCAAGTGCCGGGTCGTAAGCCTGCAGCGACTCGGGACTATTCCTTCCACTGTAGAATAAATCATATCCATTGATAAAATAATAGCCATTGCGCCAAAGCGACTTTGAAAACCTCAATCATGATATTAGTTACTGATAAACATAATAAAAATCCAGCCATGTTGGCTATTAAAGATTTGAATAACCCGGTTTGAAAACCTCAGTCATTCAATATCATAATGAAAAATCCAGCCATATTTGGCTATTTAAAGATTCAAGTACCTTATCTGTTGACAAGTAAATCCGGAGTTTTAAATACCCGGCGGCTCTTGGCCGATGGCGATTTAATACGCCTCCATTGTAAGCCGGAATTTTACCCGACTATTTATAGCCTTGAGTAAATCCAGCACGGATGATCATTCTGAAGCATCAATTTTAATGATGAGCTTGGACTTAAGCATTAATTTATATAAGTCATAGTTCTGCAAATCCTGCACAAAGTTTAAACAACATACGCCCTGGCGACTTAATGTCAAAAGCTAGGGCGGGTAACCACCCAAATGTAGTCTTATCCTGTGATATTGAATTTGCACTGTCAGTCCATGTGACCTGCACAGTAAGGGTGATAACCCAAAACTTAGAAGTCAAAACCTTCCAAGATTAATATTGTCATATGCTGGCGACTTGTTCGTCGAAATCCAGGTCGGGTTAATAGAAACCACATATATGTGCTTCAGATATGAGCAAAACGTCTCAAAACCCAATAGATTGTGTTCAAAAAAACTTAATCCAGACAAAAATAAAATCAATGCTTCTGATTCGAATACGATCAGTAAACCGTTCCAAAGTGGTTAAGTTAGGATTTGTATTCGATCATGTAGCCCCCGGTGGCTTTGGCGTTGCCGATCAAGAGGGTACCGACAACTATGTTCTCTTTGGTTCGAATATGACCTATGTTTGAACAGGAAGCCCCCAAATGACCTTGAGAGTTGTTTAACGATGCTGATTCGAATACGATCCACGTCGGACCCAAAAGGGGTTGAGCTATGATTCGAATACGATCAAGAAGCCCCCTAGTGAGTTTGGCAGTGTGCCGATCAAAAGGGTACCGACAACTATGTTCTCTTTGGTTCGAATACGACCTATGATTGAACAGGAAGCCCCCAAGTGACCATAATAAGATAAGCTGTAAGGCAGGATACCCATATTTGAACCGCGCATCATGGCAGCAAGTTCTCTTTTGGCAACTCTTAATTTGTTTGAGAACTCGAACTTGCGAGAGATTAATTCTTTTTGAACCGGAACTTTAAACCGGATTTGAGAGCTTCAAAGCTTTGTAAGAGACAAATTTACCTTGAGCCGGATGTTGAAACGGATTTGAGAGCTTCAAAGCTTTGCTGGAGAAATATGTCTCTTGAGCCAGATTTTAAACCGGAATCTTTAATTTGAACCGGCAATTTTCTGACGGCCTTTAAAGTTTCATCAATATGGCGGTGGCCTCCGGAACCGGGTTATCCTTCCCTCCAATGACCCGGAGTTCCCGAGTCATGTCATTGTAGCCCCCGAGTCTCAAGACGACTCGAGGTGTTGGCTTGAGATTCTCCATATTTGACCATAGCAGAAGGTGTATATCATTGGCGTTGATAGTGTGATGTGAATTCATAGAAGGTTGAGGTGACTGCGGCGGGTTTATAAATGATCCTGTATGAGTCGTGTCAGCAACTCGGCCAATGGTTCCTTCCAACTGGTTGTTTGAAGTTTAACCAAACTGTAGTGGCGGCGACTTGTGCACCTGCCCATTGAGCCATCCAGTGCAGACGGCGGCTGATAATACATGATAATTCGCCTCCAATCTGTTGGAAAAAAACCGGGCTTCCCAAGCAGTGACTCGCTCATATTCAATAAACAGATCATGCAGATAGGTGCGGCCCGGTGTGTTGATATAGACCAGCCCGCGAGAGATGGATGGTAAAGACGACCGTGGCATCAGAGGCGGTACAGACAGATGAGCCGGCCGTGGCGTTGTAAGCCGGTGCGCACGGGTGAGTCGATCGTAGGCGCGGTAAAACCGCGCGGATGGGTGGCTCGGCCTCGTCATGTTGATGTAAACCGGGCCGCAGAGGCCGCGGCTTTGCAGTGAACAATTGTCCTGCATCAAAAACATCGCAAGCCAGAGTAATTTTTGTTTGACAAAAAGCAATATATGCTAATAAAATAAACTTAAACGGATAGATATCACCTGATTGTCCGGGCAGCTCAACGCGGCAGAGGCGGCTCAACTCAACGCGGCCTCGACGCCTCAACATAGCAGCGAAACGGAGGCATCACCAGGGCGACGGCTTACAAACTGCAGCGGCGGCGCGGTTGAGACGGCGGAGGCGGCAACTTGAATAGGTTGAAACGGACGTGAGTCGACCCGAGGGCAGGCGGCGGTTCAGTTCAACGTGTGACGGTTTAATGCGGGACGGCTCACGAAACTTCTTCAGTCCCGGCGATACGGGTCGCAGGGTACCGGCGACTCAAAGAGGCGATACGGGTCATGGCAGAGGCGGCTCACACCGCAACAGCGGGTTGATGTGTGTTGGCGAAGCGCAGTAGCAGTAGAAGGGCTCATAGCAAAAAAAGGCTTTGCATGAATCTACTAAATGCATAGAACAAAAGTCCCTTACTGGCCATGAGCCAAAAAGGCACAGAAGATATGATGGCACCCATGTAAACATAGCAAGTTTAGTTAACAGGTTTCAGACTTAGCAGAAAACAGAGCATGGCATTAACAGAGTTATGAAGGCATCTTTGTGAGCTTGATTCACTCGTCACAAAGCAATGCATGACAAAACAAGCATACCAAAAGCAAGAAGACATGTTCATGAAGCTAACCATGGCAAGAGCAAGTTCATAGCATGTATGGATCCACTACAACAACCTTGGCAAAATTGAATAGCATGTTAACATTCTGCCAGGAACATTTTATAGCAAAAGTAGAGCAAGATTAAGACATGGTAGGGTACTCCATAATTGCAAACAGGGGAATGAATGGATAGAGCATAACCATATGTTCAAAACGTCCTTACAGAACATACTCAAAAGCAGCATGGATCTCACTGTAGCCACATGGATACATGGCATCAAAATAACAGCAGGAAAAGACAGCAAAATACTAAGTCCCTGAAAACAGAAAATCACGAAGCCTAGTTTGCATGCTTGTTCTAGTCACCACATATATCACAAAAATACATCGCATACACCCCTGTAAAGATGGCATGGCATGTATCAAAACCCTGGTAGAGCTCATGCCCAAAAGATGCTCACATCAAATGCAGCAAAAATAACAAAACATCAAGTTCTGACAAGTAAGAGCAGTAAACATCATATAGCACCCTTGCAACGAAGATTTAGGCATCAGGATGAGCTCAAACAGACATGGCACAATGTAACAAAATGAAGAGCATAACCTGATGAACATTTGGATATATCATGCGCATGAAACAGGCCAGCACACATAGAGTTATGGCATGATGAACATGGCAACATAATGTGATAATCTCAGGACTTGGAGGATTTCAGGGTCAACCTTTTCCAGATCTAGGGTTCTTCGTGAGCACGCGAACCGAGGCGGGGCCGGAGCTTTGCCGGAGTTGGTGGAAGGGGTGGTCGGAGGGGAGCTCGGGGAGGCATGGATCCGGCCGGCCGGCACCGGATCTCGTCGGAGAGGAGGAAGCGCGGGCGGCGGCGTCCTGGAGCGGAGGGCAGCGGCTGGCGGCGTCCTAGGGCAACGGGAAGGCGGCGGTTTCGACCGTG